>NC_066624.1:101125208-101332566 GCF_025201925.1 Gopherus flavomarginatus | reverse complement strand
ACCATCAATGACAGAGATTCCATAACCTCTCTAGGTAATTTGTTCCATTGTTTAACTACTCTCACAGTTAGGAAGTTTTTCCTAATGTCTAACCTAAATCTCCATTGCCGCAATGCAAGTCCATTGTCCTCAGTGGATAAGGAGAATGATTTATCACTCGCCTCTTTATAAGAACCTTTTGCATACCTGAAGACTGTTATCAGTCTTCTCTTAACCAGACAAAACAAATCCAATTTTTTCAATCTTTCCTCATAGGTCACATTTTCTAAACTTTTAATAATTTTTTGTTGCTCTTCTCTAGACTTTATCCAATTTGTTCACACCTTTCCCAAATTATGGTGCCCAGAACTAGACACTGTACTACAGCTGAGGCCTTATCAGTGCTGAGTGGAATAATTTCTTCTCCTGTGCTGCTAATAAATCCCAGAATGATACTCACTTTTTTGCAACAATATTACATTGTTGACTCATATTTAGTTTGTGATCCACTATAACCCCCCCAGTTCTTTTCGGCAGTACTCCTTCCTATGCAGTCATTTTCCATTTTGTATTTGTTTAATGGATTATTCTTTCCTAAATGTAGTACTTTGTAAATGTAGTAGCATTTGTCCTTATTGAATTTTGTCCAATTTATTTACCATCATTTCTCCAGTTTGTCAAGATCATTTGAATTCTACCCTCTTACGCTACCTGTGCAGCACAGCACTTGCAGCTCCTCCCTTTACATTCCATGGCAGAAAGTTCCACAGATTAATTAGATATTGTATAAAAATGCATTGCACTTAACCACTTTTAAATTGGTCACCTTTCAATTTCATTAAATGCCTCCCTTTTCTTATACTTCAACAGAGGAGCCATTGGAGAATCCAAATTACCATCTTTGATAGCATTTCTTCTTGGGCCTCGTCCAGACTAGGGGAGGAAAATCGATCTTAGATACGCAACTTCAGCGACGTGAATAACGTCGCTGAAGTCAAATATCTAAGATCGAATTACTCACCCGTCCAGACGGCGCGGGATCGATGTCTGCGGCTCTCCGTGTCGATTCCGGAACTCCGTTCGAGTTGATGGAGTTCCGGAATCGATGTAAGCGCGCTCGGGGATCGATATATCGCGTCTAGACTAGACGCGATATATCGATCCCCGAGCAATCGATTTTAACCCACCGTATCGGCGGGGTAGTCTGGACGTGGGCTTAGCTTGGTATACTTTTATCATGTTCCCTCATGTTAATATCCTTTCTAAAGTAAACATTCACAATTGTTTCTGTCTTTTCTCATATGGAAGCCTCTCTGTATATTTAACATTTTTTGTTACCCAAAACTCCTTTTTCCACACTATCTTTTTAGAGATGGGGTAGAATGCTCAGAAGTGCCTACATGACTTTGGAGCAAGAATCATATTTTCAGAAGTGAATTGGTATCCTAACTCTCATCGAAAATAAATGGCACTTAAGGATCCAATGGCTAGATTCTAGGTATTTAGAATCCTAAAAATGCAGATAAGCACTTAATAGGATTTTTCACAAAAGCACCTAGGTGCCTAACTCCCACTGAAATCTTAAAAGATAATCATATAGTATGTTACCGGTACGTTTCAAGACTTTGAAATGTCTGGCTTTAAGTTTAATCTCAGCTTTGAATGTCCTCGGTTTCTATTGTTTGATTACTGTACTACAGCATTCTTGGGAAAGGTTTTATTTTTAAAAAACCTTAAAATTACAGACATACTCTCAACTTTAACTACATCTTACAGTGTTCTTTTTTTTGCCTGGGATTCTAATCAAATTCTTTGCCTGGAGACAGAGCACTGTATATAAAAACAGCTTGAGAACTGCTGGTGAGAAGACGATTGGCTTCTGGAATATGGTTAGAGTGTCTGTTTTGCTATCTTGCTCCTGGAAACTACCTTCTGTATGTAACTAGAAGCTACACATTAGTTAAACATATTTAGGTGGGAACCTTATCATTCTTTAATTTAAAACTTTACCTATGTGGGAGAATTTACGACAAAGGCAGCAGATGTACTGTGTACAAGTGAATATCTAAAATCAAATTTCAGCAAGGACAATGTTTTGCATGCAGCCTCAATGTAAGTGACATAAATTGCCAAATATTTTTAACATATGGAAATGTCTATATTAGTTTTTGCATATTTCACAGGGAAAGATGCACTCAAGATCTCTGCTTAGTATATATATATATTCTTTGAGCTGATTATAGAAATTTCTATGTTTGAAGTAGTGTCACTAGATCCATCTTCCTAGGCTTTAAAATGGTGTTGATTTCAGTTTAATTAGCACTGGGAAGCATCTGACAATTATGCCCCTGAGAAAGACCACCTGAAAAAATAGTAACTCGTTCACTGAGATAGGGCTGGCGAAATCCAATCTTTAAAAATAACCAGGGGTGAAAGTAACTCACAGGACTTACCAGTTCGGCCAGAGTCCTGGGGGGTAGGGGAAGGGACCTCATTCGGAAGAGGAGGGGCCTCAACTGGAAGAGGCGGGGCCTCAAGATTTAAAGGCCCTGGGGCACCAGCTGTGGCTGAGAGTCCCAGGACCTTTAAATCTCCCAGGGGGCTCCCAGCTGCAGAGGTGGCTGGTAGCCCCCGGGGGGAACTAAAGGGCCCGAGGCTCCAGCCGCCGTGGAGCTCTGGGCCCTTTAAATGCCAGCCCCAGCCCAACTGCCGGAGCTGTGGGCTGGGGCCAGGGCCAGGATTTAAAGAACTCCTCCGAGTTCCCCACAGCAGTGGGGAGCTTGGAGGAGCCCTTTAAATGCCGGCCCCAGCCCGGCTGCTGGAGCCGCGGGCTGGGATTTAAAGGGCTCAAGGCTCCCCGCAGAGCTCTTTAAATCCCCGCCGCAGAAGCCAATGCAGTCCGGCACGGCGTACTGACTCTTGCTGGTATGCCGTACCGGCTTCCTTTCCCCTCTGAAAATAATCCTCAAATAGAATCTAGCATGCAGATAATGGGGGAAAAAATCATGAACAGACAACTCATGTTTATTTGACAAATGTTAGAAGACATTAAGTACCATCCTAAAACAAACTAACCCTGAAAATAAAAAACTTGTCCAGGTTGCCCAGACCCTAAAGTGGGTGTGCAGATGTTTGTCAGGAAAGCCGGGATCACCAATGATGGACAAATAAACAACACATGAGGCCCCCAAATAAATGAAGTATGCTTGACAATATTCCAAGCCTATAATTTGTTGGCTATAGTAAATAAGCAGAGATCAAAGCAATGTAATAAAGGGATCTCCATTGTAAACAAACTGAGGCGCTGCCTGCAGTCATTGGGGAAAAAGCCATGCAAGCTTGGGTGAATCTTGACCTCCTTCATCATTGTGGCTTGTGATGGGATGTTAGATGGAGTGGGATCTGAGTTACTACAGAGAATTCTTTCCTGGGTGTCTAGCTGGTGAGTCTTGCCCACATGCTCAGGGTTTAGCTGATCGCCATATTTGGGGTTGGGAAGGAATTTTGCTCCAGGACAGATTGGCAGAAGCCCTGGGGGTTTTCGCCTTCCTCTGCAGCGTGGGGCATGGGTCACTTGCTGGAAGGTTCTCTGCACCTTGAAGTCTTTAAACCATGATCTGAGGACTTCAATGGCTCAGACACAGGTTTGATACAGGAGTGGGTGGGTGAGATTCTGCGGCCTGCATTGTGCAGGAGGTCAGATCATAAGGGTCCCTTCTGACCTTAAAGTCTATGATTCTATGAAGAACAGCTTCACAGAGTGACTGCTCAATACTCACATAGTAGGTGGCCTGTTGACGCACCAGGGAAATACATACTCAATACTTCAGTTAAAATGGACTGATGAATGTCCAATGAAGAGGGTCCATTCAGTTTACTAGGAAGATGTCATTTGTATTGGTTCTTTCTAACACTCTGCCTGTTCCACAGAGAACATTTCAAAATACACATTAAGAAATTAAGATCAAAGCATACGAGTACATGATAAAAGAACCACTGGAACACATATTTGTAGCCTACCATTGCAAGCACATTTGCAATATAATAAAAAGGAATCATAGCTAAGGGAGTCATATGTCACTGACTTTTAGCATCCTAAAAGGTGACCATCACAAAATTACTGCAACTGTATTAACTGATTTTAAAAGTATATATTTACCCACAGTTACTCCACAGTGGTTGGTCTGAAATGTTGCAATATTTCTCTAAACTTGAAACAAGAAATAATGACTGTATTTCCATTTAGAAACTCAGTAAATGTTGATGGGGGTCGGGCAGGGCCGGTGCAAGGATGTTTCATGCCCTAGGCAAAACTTCCACCTGGCGCCCACCCCGCGCCCCCACTCTGAGCTCCCCCACACGCAGCAGCTCCCCCCGCTCCGCCCTGAGGCACCCCCCTTGCAGCAACTCCCCACCCCCCACCCTCTGCCCTGAGACACCCCCCCCCCCCCAGCTCACCCCTGCTCCGCGCACGAGCACGAGCACGCTCTGGCTGCTTCACTTCTCCCGCCTCCCAGGCTTGTGGTGCCTAAGCTGAAGTGAAGCAGTTCACCCCTGCCCTGCCTCCTCCCTGAGCACGCCGTGGCTGCTTCACTTCTCCCGCCTCCCAGGCTTGCAGCGCCAATCAGTTTAGGCACCGCAAGCCTGGGAGACAGGAGAAGTGAAGCAGCCATGGCGTGCTCGGGGAGGAGGGGAGGCAGGGGTGAGCTGGGGTGGGGAGTTCCCCTGCATGCCGCCTCCCCCTTACTTGCTGCAGGAGGCCCTCCCCGTGCTCCCCTGCCCCAGCTCCCTCCGCCTGACTGCTGGCAGTGACCGGGGTGGCCGAAGATCTGGCCGCTACGGTCGTTGCCGAAGAAAATGGCACCCCCCAAATCCCAACGCCCTAGGCAACCGCCTAGGTCACCTAAATGGTTGCACCAGCCCTGGGGTCAGGGGAGAAGAGGGTGATAGGGAAGACATTGCTGTAACAAACAGGAAAAGTTCTAAGAGAATGCCAGGAAGGAACTGGGGAGCCATCTCAAGTGAATTGCATCATGGAAGCGCTAACAGGCTGACTAGTGACAGTATGTTGGATGTGCCATAAGAATGCAGTTTAAAGTCCTGCTGTAAGGTGATCAACTCAGAATGTGGCAACTGAATGCAAGACAGTAGATGCAACTGTGACACTGGCAGACCAGGTACCACCTCATGCCAAGGGCCCTAGGCCTCACTATACACTGACAAATGCATAGCGAGAAACCAGGCTGGCTCACCTGTGTGCAAGTATTGTTAAAATAGAATCATAAGACTGGAAAGGACCTCAAGAGGTCATCTAGTCCAGTCCCCCGAACTCATGGCAGGAAAAAGTATTATCTAGACCAGGTATTAGATTTTTGTGTCTGGACTTTATGACATGCTTGTAAATTGCTTCATGCCTTAATCTCACTTATAATATTTATATCCTATGTTATAAGGTAATTTTTACATATTTGCTCTGTAACTATAAAAGTGGTTGCTACAAAACTGGAAAATCTCCCAGTCAGAAGAGACACATTACCAGGTGTGAAATATTAGTTATTACAAGAGGTTTTGTCTCCTGACCAACAAAAGAAGGCCTATAGACATCAAACAAGCCATTGTGGGACATCAGAGAACAAAATACTTGGTTGATGGCTCCCCTTCCCCCTCCGTCCCCTCACCCCCGCCCATGAAGAGGAGACATGCACAAAGGCTCATCCCATTAGCTTGAGCTCTGGGGAAAAGGAAGGAAAATCCCTGTCAAGAGAAATTGTTATCTCTATAAAAACAACAAGGAGTCCTTGTGGCATCTTAGAGACTAACAAATGTATTTGGGCATAAGCTTTTGTGAGCTAAAACCTACTTCATCAGATGCATGGAGTGAAAAATACAGCAGGAAGGTATATATATTACAGAACATGAAAGGATGGGAGTTACCTTACCAAGTGTGTGGGGGGTGGGCGGTGGGAGATCAGTGCTAACGAGGCCAATTCAAACAGGGTGGATGTAGCTTATTCCCAACAGTTGACAAGAAGGTGTGAAAATGGGCCACATCCACCCCTGTTAGCACTACAAAAAGTAACTTTCCCTCTGTTGATATTTACCCCTTCTTGTCAACTATTTACCCCTTCTTCACAGTCTGCCCTAAAGGTTTGTATTTATACTCATGAGCCACTCCAGACAGTTTGATAGTAACAGTGAACCAAATTCTGTCCTTGGTTAAACTGATTTAATCACACCAGAATTACACAGGTGCATCTGAAGCTAGGATTTGGCCCAATGTGTTACTGTATGTAGCGTAGCATGAACAAGGCATTAAACTGCTACAAGCAAGGACATAAAATTGAACAGATAGTCTTCATTCAGCACCTGTAAAGCTAGAGAGCTGAAAACAATGCTAAATTGCTTAAGCTTGCAGCATCAATAAGCTATATCAGGAAGTTACAAAATGTGTCTCATGACACCCATTCCTACTCAACATATAACTAAACAATAAAGCAGCAAACATCAAAGTCAAGTCGAACCTACATAATGACTCACTTAGGGAAACTTCTACATTCACAGTTTATGAAACAACTAGTGAATGATAATATGAGGAATGCAGAAAGCTAGAGTGTAAAAATGTAGGGACACCATGCTGGAAAAATGAGAAGTCATAAAGGGCCCTTTTAACGGTATAGTTCAGGCACAGGAGCCAGCCAAGCCCGTAATGAGTGGCCCTAGCTAAATAGGGGACTCTTCCTGGAGGATGCCAAGTGTACCCTGCTCTTAAGTGCATTCAGCAGCTCACAAGTTCTGCCACAAAGGCAATAACTATGGCCCATAACTTCAACGTAAAACCAACACAAAAGCATGCCAAACCCATATAAATAGTCTCAATTGCTATAACCCATCGTTTAGTAACTAGAAGCCCAAGTCAGAAGGAGACTCCTCAGTGGTGTCCACATGCACATAAATTACAACACAGTATAGCCCAGGTGTGCTTATCTTGAACAAACGTCAGTTTTCAGCTATCTCCCTAAGGGAAATAGCTCTTGTGCTCCCAGATCAGTGGAAACATTGGCAGGGAAATCCTCCTTGCCTTCCTGAAGTTGCTGCTGTCTGTCGCTAAGAGCAGTTGTACATATGTGTGTGTGGACGGCAAGTTTGGAGGTTGTTGTGAGGCACATGGTGGCAGTGGAGGACAGACATGCCCATTCTCCCACCCTGGCCCCTATTTTATACTGCAAACTTGCAAGAAAGCAATGAAAGACCTGATCCTGGTGCCATTAAATCAACAGAGAAACTCCCATTCATCTCAATAGTTCAGGATCAGACCCCAGATGCACAAGGACATCAAGACCCATAACAGTGTAATCTAGAGCTTAACTTTATTTGCCCCAACTCACACTTGTGCTGGAGTGCAAAAATCTCCTGCACCAAACCAATATTTGCATGATTCAGACCACCATTCTATTTGTACAACTCAAAGAGGGCTTCCATGAAGCAATTTCACCACACAATGGATAAACTGCACTGAAACTTCAAATGTGTATGTGGATTAATCACATAACACATGGAATTATAGTGCAATTTATGACTTTCAATTAAAAAAGTCTAATTTTCTTTAACATGGAAAAATCTCTTTTGCTTTATTCACACACAAAGCTAAAGTAAAACAGCGTACTAAAACAAAACAAAAACAAAGCAAAAAAAACCCCATCCCTATTTTAAATCAGACAAACTGCATTCAACATATTTACACTCATAAAAGTACAAAATGTGACTTTATATGGCAAGATCTACAGATGGCTTTAACTCTCCACTTATTTTTAGTGAATGGGTATGCTGCTATATTTTTGTTTGCTTATGTTTTTCAGCAAAACTTTCCTTTTCCGGCAAAGAGTGGGGTACAGAAAGTGTTTGCATCATTTGCATTGGTATTTTGTACAATTCTCAAGAACAAACACAACCCTCATCATTTCCAGCTAAAATATTGTATGCACATTCATGATTCATTACATTCCCCTTCCCCTGTGTGAAATTAGCTGCCTCTTATTCACCCAAGACTGTGTTAAAAAGGCAGCAAAGCAAACACAACAGCATCCCTCTACTCAAAATGTACATATAGTAATTTTTGAAAATTCAGTTGTATGGACATTGAAGGGAAAATAAAAGATATTAAGTTATATTGGTCTCATTTTTACAATGTATGTCAGATATTGTTCAGTGATAAGTATTCATAGCCCAAATCAGATAAAGAAACATGCTGGGCTAAATTCTGTTCCCCAATGACACTGGTGTAAATTCAGAGTATCACTAGTGTGGGTACTCCAGATTTACACAAGGATTACTAAAATCAAGATTTAGCCCACTGTGTTATTTTTATTTTACAGAAAAGAAAGCAGAAGGCACTGTATAGAGTGATTGATACAATGTAGAGAAAAAGCACCAGGAGACTATTGTCTCTCTCAGCATAAACATTACTCTCCATAGACTTAAGGAAGAAAAACGCTAATGAATCTGAAGTTTAAATTCTTGAATAAGGGGTTGGTCGCTTTTTAAAGAGGGTGGATAGGAGTTTATGCATCAGTAGTAATCCTGTGACAAAAAGGCCTTCTTCCCTTGCATCTCACATCTTTTTGCTAGCAGATCCTGTCCTGCATCTGAAAGCTGTGCTGCTTCTTCAATAATTCGATATCTAGTCTGACGTTACCCAAGGTGTACTTTGAACTTGCTTCTGCCCTGCAGCAACAGGACCGTATCACATATTTGTTCAGCACAGTATGCTAGTCCCTTACTCTTCCAACAAGAAACACTGTCACACACTTGAGCCCACAATCAGAGAGAGTCAGAAGACGATGGCCATTGTTTGCAATATATATTTCTTGGAAGTCCCCTTCTGTTTTCAGGAAGAAAAATAATAGAATCATAGAAATGTAGGGCTGGAAGGGACCATAAGAGGTCATTAAGTCCAGCCCCCTACTCTAAGGTAGGACCAAGTAAACATAGACCATCCCAAACAGATGTTTGTCCAATCCGTTTTTAAAAACCTCCAGTGACAGGGATTCTACAACCTTCCTTGGAAGCCTATTCTAAAGCTTAACTAGCCTTGTAGTTAGAATTTTTTTTTCCTAAATCTCCTTTGCTGCAGATAAAGCCCATTACTTCTTGTCCTACCTCCAGAGGATGTGTAGAAAAATTGATCACCATTCTCTTTATGACAGCCCTTAACATATTTTAAAACTGTTACCAGGTTCCCCCCACCTCCCACAGTCTTCTTTTCTCAAGAATAAACATGACCATTTTTTTTTAAACCTTTCCCTATAGGTCACATTTTTGAAAACTTTTATCATTTTTGTGGCTCTCCTCTGGTCTCTCCCTAATTTATGCACATCTTTCCCAAAGTGTGGTGCCCAGAATCGGACGCAGTACTCCAGCTGAGTCCTCACTCATGCCAAGTAGAGCAGGACAATTACCTCTTGTTTCTTATATAAGACACTCACGTTCATACACTCCAAAATGATATTAGCTTTTTTTGCAACTGCATCACATTTTTTATTCCTATTCAATTTGTGATCCACTATAACCCCAAGATCCTTTTCAGAAGTACTACCACTTAGCCAGCCATTCTCCATTTAGTAGTTGTGCATTGACTTTTCCTTCCTAAGTGCAGTACTTTGCACTTGTCTTTATTGAATATCATCATGTTGATTTCAGATCATCAATATTTTCATTAATGACTTGGATAACAGATTGGAGAGTATACTTATAAAATTTGCAGATGACCCCAAGCTGGGAAGAGTTGCAAACATTTTGGAGGACAGGTTTAGACTTCAAAATGACCATGAAAAATGTAGAACTACTTCAAACTCTCTCTTACCATTGTGAAAATTACTATCTTCTTTTTCTCTCTGTCAGCATAATTAGCAACTGTATTAGAAGTGAAACCATAGTTCTCTCTCCTAACAATGGAATCATGAGCATGTGCACAGTTGTCAGTTTACTCTTTTGCTCTGCTGGGCAGCAGAGACTGGGATGAAAGTAGTTAATTAACTCCATCCTTAGGGTGTAATGGAGTGGTCCACATTACTCAATTGAAACTTCTGTGGGCAACTCAGGAGCAGGGCTAACTTGCACCAAAATTCCAGCCAACAACTTCCAGGGGTTTATAGCAACAAAGATGGTGCCTTGGATTCAGACTTCTGAGGCTGATTCTACAGAGTGAAAGAAACAAACTCACCTTAAAAATACTATCATCACTACTTTACCTTCAGAGTCACATTAAAATGTCAACCAGTTTTGCAAATAAGCATGATTCTCCACTCAGTTGAGTTACTACTGGTTTACATAGGTGTAAGTAACACAAGAATCAGTCCCACGGTCTTTAATCAGCCTTGATTTTGGTATTGCCAATCATCCTTACTTTTTACACTCCTATCAAAAATTCAGTCATTTAACAGACATCAGGGAACTAGGGAATGGGAGATTCAGCCACCATATCAAGACAGCTATGAGGAATGTCAACAGAACATAGTGGCATGGGAACCCTCTCCAACCTACTTACCTTCAAAATTGAGTTGGGTGGGTTTAGATGGCCAGGAGTTCCCTATGAGCTAGTCTGCTACATAACCATCACTTTACTAAATGAGTGTTGTGCAAAGAACCATGCATATCTTAGTAGCATCAAGAGGAATAATGAAAAACACATGGATTAAATACAATATCCAAAGCAGTAAGAGTTGAGCAATATTTTTATGCATGTACTATCTTTTAAACAGTTGTCTTGGGTTTTTCTACTGTTGGGGGGGAGGGGTGGTGGTTAATTTGCTACAATTTAGCTGTATTTCTTTAAGCAAAACTACATAATAGTCTAATTTTTTGACACCACTCTTGATACAAAAGTTAATACCAAACTAAAAAGAAAAAGACAAGTCTACAGGCTTCTCACAATTAGGATTCCTTTATAATTACAATCCTAGACTTCCCTTTTTTCCACAGCCTTCAAAACCAGTGACAAGTAGGATTTCAATGTTCAAATAAAAAACAAATATAGAGACTAGTAAGTAAAATTAATTACTGATCACATTACACATAATTCAATATATACTAATAATACATGTTGTCCACTTATAATGGACTTCACCCACACAAGCATATTCACATTATCTTTGTCTTCTGACTAGTGCAGATATTTATATAGACAGTTCTGCTAGACAAAACCTGTGAAACTGGGCATCCTGCAGCGATTACAATCTGATTTCAAATCTATGCCACTTTACAGTTTGCTGTTAAAATAAGAAGATGAGGTTATTGAAATAATACTAAACTCCACTCATTTTCTGAAAGCCATCTGATTGGGCTTATGTGGGATGCACCCCTATACAAAGGCAAAATCTCAAATATTAATGTATACATGTGACAAAACCAGGCATAAATGTTACAGATAGGAAGACAACACAGTTTAGCAAACAATATAAATATTCTTCTCTCAGTAAAGTTTATACTGTAGTAACTCATTTTGCTAATATAAATCAATCAGTTAATCTGAAATTACAGCAGTGTAAGAAAAGAAGCAGGTCCAATACTATTTTATATTTACATGGCACTTTTCACTATGAAAGATTTCAAAGTGCTATATATATTGTATATATCACTGAACCAATGAAAGGCAGCCATACCTGGAGTGAACAGCAACCCACTCGCATGGCATGCTGCACAGGACTTGTGGAAGGGAACTTCTGTCCAAAACAAACTCCTACTCATGACATGTTCACTAGAGCTGGGGATTAAATGCAATTTTTCCTCTTTTTTTCCTTTCCAACATTTTATTCTACATGTTATTAGGGTTGCTAGACATCCAGTTTTCGACTGAAACGCCCGGTGGAAAAGGGACTGTGGCAGTTCCATTCAACATAGCTGACCGAGCTGCTAAAAGTCCAGTCGGTGGTGCAGCAGGGCTAAGGCAGGCTCCCTTCCTGCCCTGGCTCTGAGTGGCTCCCAGAAGCAGCAGCATTTCCTTGCAGCCCCTAGGCGCAAGGGCAGCCAGGGAGGCTCTGCGTGCTATCCCTGCCCTGAGTGCCAGCTCTGCAGCTCCCATTGGCCAGAAATGTGGAGTAACTGTTTATATGTTATATATTTTGAAATAAATGATTTTTGTTTCCCATGTCCTTTCAACTGCCCTGACATCTGTGCTGCTTTGGCTGAGCTATACATATTCATCCAATTTTTAAAAATGAATGCACCTTGACTGCGTTCATATCTCTGTTGCACTTGCATTTCTTGATATTCTAGTGAGGAAGTTTGATGGCAGAAATGTTTGCAGATAGTGCATACTGACAGCATACTGGACAATATTACTGGATAATGTGAGCATTTGCCCAGATGTCTGAGTCTCAGAGGAATGTTCTGCCAATCAGAGAACAGAAACAATGACATGTGACCTTGGCCCAAATCCAAACCAAGCAAGGCAGCTCAGATATGGAATACTCTCAATAAAACGTTTGTGAATAATCTACACTGCAAGAATTATTCAGTACCTAGTAAGTCACCCAGCACCCAGTAAGTGAGGAAACAACAACTGGATGCCAAGGTTATGGATGCAGTAGAAGAACTTGAATAAAATAAAACAATTTGAAACCCCCACGAATGGTTAAAAAACAAAGCATCCTATAGAGTCTTCTGTTGTAATTCATAATAGAATTTGTAGGTGAACAAAAACAAGAAAAACTCTACTCTCTGAAAGCTAAAATAAATCAGAACAATCTGAAGTCTTATGAATCTGACTTCAGATTTAGAATCAGCAAGAGAAGAGACAGAATTCTTATATATTTTAGGGCCTGCTCTTGCAACCTTTAGTCATTTAAACCATCTCATTGGGCCAAATACTGCACTTATTCCCACAGGTGTATTAAAAACAAAATTTACCCTGGCTAATGCAAAGAAACTACTCATATAAATAAAGTAATGCAGGATTGGGTCTTTAAAGGTCTAGAGATGAGAGGGATTTAGCTAATCAGTAACGTCAAGTTCAGGTAACTAGGGGATGTGCATTCTGTTCCTGGCTCTGCTAGAGACTTGTTATGTTATCTTAGAAATTTCAATTATTAATACTGCTGTACATGACTGCCCTATAAAAATGCAAAACATTAATGTAATACTGGGCATCATACTGGACTCAAGGAATTTCACACTAGGGCATTTACTCCCACTCCTGCAGATGTCCAAAAATAGAGCTTGCTTTTAAAAAAAATCCAATATGTATTAGAAATGAATCCTGCAGCTAATAATGTCAGATTTTATTTTTCAGTGAAAGGCTGCCCTTACAAATTAGTTGCAGATTCTTGTTACTTGGATTAAAATTCCTGACATTATTGTTTTAGTGCAGTCTAAATATTGGTTTTAGAATACCTCTGTAAACACACAAGTACACAAAAATCACACCTGTCATATTCTTTTTCTAATAACACTCTGAAAGAGAGATGTGAGCGGGAAGGCAAGAAGAGGACTTTACAGCTGAGATAAGCAGAGCTGAGGTACTTGCCATTTGTTGGTACAAAATCCGACAATCTTATTTATGAGTGGCTCCAGGACATAGTGCAAAACCAGCAGAGGCTCTTGTCATCAGCTTTCACATGTAATAGACTATCCTACATATTTTGGCAGCAACCACAATAGCTCTTGAAGCTGGTATTCAGAGAAAACAAAATATTTTCCATTCACATCCTCTGTGCTTTTTTTAAACTTTCAAACTGCATAAAAACATAAGATCAATTTTAATCTGCATATTACATGACATCCAGATAGCTCATCTCCAAAGTTGAGGAAACATATGCTGTCAGCAAAGAACAAAATGATCTCTTTGATTCTAATACCTGTGATAGTAGCATCATAATAACTGTGTGTGACAACTTCTCCCTCCTCTCAAAATAATTATGGCTCTCCAGAATTCAGCATCTGTGTTACCAGATGTTCCTGTCAAACATGTAAGCAATGGGCACTGGCACAGCATAAGTCTGGCCAGCATGCATACTTCTTTGTCTGAAAACCTCAGCAGATGCAGGTGGTTTTCAGAAGCCCAAAATTTGAAACACCATACCATGCAAATCCGGTTACATGAACAGGGAAAGAGCATCAGCAAATAATGCATTGTGTCCACAGGGGTTCAACACAACCACTTTAGTTTGACTGAGACTGACATTTCTCCCACCATACTGCAAGATGATGTCAGGACAATGCTAACTGATCTCAGACCAGAATATAAATAAATAAATTAATTAACTAATAGCAAACTGGCAGGAACAAAAATGAATGTCACTATAAATTTCTGATAAACTGCATGTTGAAGTTAAGGCAACCAACCACATCTTAATGAAGGTTTGGAGGAAAATGCTTTAATAGTCAGGCATAATATTTGACAGTTGAATGACACATTAGCTATTTAAAAAACAGATATGTGAAGCAGAATTTTGAAACATTATAATCAAATGTATAAATCATTCTGACTTAAGACAGATACTAATAACTTGACATCAAGCTCATTGCTTGCGGATGATAGCAAAGGTTCTCATATAGCAGAGATTTCATAGAGAATGTTACTTCACATATACCACTAAAGTGTTGCAATTTGAAATCAAATTATCTTCAGTAAGGAAGGTGTCCAAACCCTAGCTAAAATTTGTGATCCAGGTTTAAAAGAGTATGCATATATAGAGAGCCAAATTAATTGTAGCCATGATTACAAAAATTTGCCCTTTAGCTTTTTAGACATACAAGATTACTGTGCTGTAATATTTAATAATGAAGTTACCTGGCATTAGTATAAGAATTAAAAAGCAAATGAAATAATCCATCAATCACTTTATTTATATAGGGCTTTTTCATAGTAAGCATCTCAAAACATTTCGTAAAAGAGAGCTCAAACCTTTAACTGAGGTTAGAAAAATTCACATAAACATGTCTTTGTGTAACAATTAGTTTGTAAATGAAAAAAGAAAAAAATAAAGCCTGTTTATAACCTAGATGTGAAAAAACTGACAAGTGGAGAGTAAATTTAGTACATTCTGGCACAGTGTTGTGCAGCCAAAGCACAAAACTACAGAAAGTCTGTTAGCCAAAGATTGCATCCATTATTTAGTGACTGATCTCAGAGGAATACCGGGTCTATATCAACCTAGCCCTCCAGATAAATAATCAAGGAACAAATCACTAACGGTCTTGTTTTAGAAGCACCCTCAAGCATTCCAATAGTAAAATCTGTCAATGTTTCCATTATACACTACTTTTTCATAGATGTATAACTTGGTTGTAAGAATTTACTCCATGCAGACACACTGTTTGCAAGGTCTCGGCTTTCCAGCAAATTACATAAACTGTGTCTAAACACGTTTAAATTAGGGCTGTCAATTAATCACAATTAACTCATGCGATTAACTCAAAAAATTAATCGCGATTAAAAAAACTAATTGTGATTAATCACACTGTTAAAAGACAGAATACCAATTGAAATGTATTAAATATTTTTGGATGTTTTTCTACATTTTCAAATATATTGATTTCTATTACAACACAGAATACAAAGTGTACAGTACTCACTTTATATTATAATTTTTATTACAAATATTTGCACTGTAAAAATGATAAATAGTATTTTCAATTCACTCATACAAGTACAGTAGTGCAATCTCTTCATCGTGAAAGTGCAACTTACAAATGTAGATTTTTTTATTATATAACTGCATTCAAAAACAAAGCAATGTAAAACTTTAGAGCCTACAAGTACACTCAGTCCTCCTTCTTGTTCAGCCAATCGCTAAGACAAACAAGTTTGTTTACATTTACAGAAGACGCTGCTCCCTGCTTCTTATTTATAATGTCACCTGCAAGTGAGAACAGGTGTTCACATGGCACTTTTGTAGCCGGCGATGCAAGGTATTTATGTGCTAGTATGCTAAACATTTGTATGCTTCTATGCTGATGATGCTCATTAAAGAATAATTAGTTAATTAAAATTGGGAGTGAACTCATTGGGGGAGAACTGCATGTCTTCAGCTCTGTTTTACCTGCATTCTGCAACATATTTCATGTTATAACAGTCTAGAACGATGACCCAGCGCATGTTTGTTTTAAGAACACTTTCAGCGCACATTTGACAAAACTCAAAGAAGTTACCCATGTGAGATTTCTAAAAATAGCTACAGCATTCACCCCAAGGTTTAAGAATCAGAAGTGCCTTCCAAAATCTGAGAGGGATGAGGTGTGGAGCATGCTTTCAAAAGTCTTAAAAGAGTAACACTCAGATGCAGAAACTACAGAACCCGAACCACTAAAAGAGAAAATCAGCCTTCTGCTGGTGGCATCTGACTCAGATGATGAAAATGACATGGGTTGTTCTGCTCTGCTTTGTATCGTTACCAAGCAGAACCCATCATCAGCATGGACGCATGTCCTATGGAATATTGGTTGAAGATGAAGAGATGTATGAATCTTGAGTGCATCTGGCATTTAAATATCGTGTGATGCCAGCTACAACAGTGCCATACAAACACTTGTTCTCACTTTCAGGTGACATTGTAAACAAGAAGCGGGCAGCATTATCTCCTGCAAATTATAACCAAGTTTGTTTGTCTGAGTGATTGGCTGAACAAGAAATAGGACTAAGTGGACTTGTAGACTCTAAAGTTTTACATTGTTTTATTTTTGAATGCAGTTATTTTTTGCACATAATTCTACATTTGTAAGTTCAACTTTCATGATAAAGAGGTTGCACTACAGTACTTGTATTAGGTGAATTGAAAAATATTATTTCTTTTTGTTTTTTACAGTGCAAATATTTGTAATAAAATAAATATAAAGTCAACACTATACACTTTGTATTCTGTGTTGTATCCAAAAATAATTAAATAAATGGTATTCCATTATTGTTTAACAACGTGATTAATTGTGATTAATTTTTTCATCGCTTGACAGCCTTAGTTTAAATGATAGAAGAAGTAAATTAATTAATCAGTTAAAATGGTGAGGTTTACTGGATTTTAAATGTGTCTTGTAATCTGAACTAGAAGATCTGGGGATATTTTAAAACAAAAAGCACTTTACAAGCTCTAACAAAACTCTGTGGATTAAAGCTGGCTCTTGAACTAGAGAGTAAAATTAAAGTATGTAGAACTTGATTATCAGCTCCACTTGGACTCAGCCTCAGGCTTTGTCCTTACAATTGATGTCATTTTATACAATTATAACTGAGTGTGCATATCAGGCAGTTTGGCATTTGAACAACATAAGCTACACCTGCAATCACTTGTTCTTGCAAAATGATGACATTATTATTGAATAATAATAATAATTCAGTAGCTCCTAGAAGCTCCAGCTGAGGTAAGGACTCCAAAGTGCTGGGTACAGTATAGGCATAAAATGAAATACATTCCCTGCCTCAAAGATTTACAATCTATATAAATGAGTTGCCAGATTTTAAAAATCAACCCAATAAATTGTTGACTTTGTTACTTCAGTCAGGATGCACAGTAAAGTTTCTTCTGAATTATTTTAGCAAACATGTGCATATCAATGTGGTATCTATCAAGCTGTATGATTTACTCTACATAGTGATTATCTCAAAACTATAGATTTATGGCATTTTTTCCTTTTGGTCTAAAAATAACCTCCAGCATTTTATTTCATTTAGCACATATCTGCTAACACTTTCAAGGCACTTCACCAACCAAACAGAAAATATTAGAATAATTCAAGATCACATCATGGTGCCATAAGCTTTAGAAATATATAAAGGGTAGATTCTGAACTCAGTTACAGGTCTGTCACATCTTACGCACATTTAACATGCGCAATTTCAGCTTTACGCAGTCGGCAAAAACAACAAAAAAAGAGAAAAATAACCATTTTAATACTGTAACTGTAGTGCGGGTCATTCTGCCTGCCATTCAACTCAATGTAATTTTGACTATACGCGGTTTTCGCTTTATGCGCTAACCGCGAAACAGAACCCCCGTGTAAGATGAGACTTGCCTGTACACTGTTGTGAATACAGATAAACTCCAATGACTCCAATGACTCCGGAGTAATTTACATCAGAATGCAGAGCAAAATTATTGACCACTTTCAAAGTCGGCTAAATTTAGAGCACTTATTTAGTAACAAAATATGGTATTCCAAAGGGTTAGAGCTAATGCAGCAAAAATACAGGCAATTCCTGTTTCATCCCTTATATGCAATCAGAGCCAAAAGTGTCATAGAACTAAGCAGGAGAGACAGTACATAGATTGAGAAGTGTGGTAGGGTGAGTGACCTAATGGATTAAGTTTCTATCCATCTAGCACTTCAAATGTTAAAACAAAAAAATTAAACTTAAATCCTTTATAAAAATATACTTCGCCTTTGCCATAGAAGACCAATCGTTCCTGTACCATATGACAGGAGTCATTAGGAGAAACCACACAAAACATACACATTCTGAATCTACTTTTCTTAAACACAGGGCCGCCCAGAGGATTCAGGGGGCCTGGGGCAAGGCAGGGGAGCTGCGGCGCTTGTACTCAGCCGGCGGCGGTCCGGGTCTTTGGCGGTATTTCGGCTGCAGGGGGCCCTTCAGTTGCTCCATGTCTTCGGCAGCACTGAAGAGTCCTCCGCTGCCGAAATGCCGCTAGAGACTCAGACCACCGCCGGGCCAGGGCTCACAGGTCCCTTGTGGGGCCCGGGGCCTGGGGCAAATTGCCCCTCCCTCCCCTCGAGCGGCCCTGCTTAAACAGTTCACTTAGACACAACATAGTGAGAGTTACTGTACTATATAGGAATTGGGTAAGTATCTCTTTCAATACTTTGTGAGCCCTCTACTGGTACCTGCTACTGTGTTCTGGGTTTCAGAAACTAACCACAGCAAGTGTGCATGTTACTGGGCTTCGGAGATGTGGATATTGGGTCCCCACCCACTATGCCCATGTGATTTCTTCATACTATTATTGTTGTGTTGAGGACAAGAGGCACAATAATTGCTAATTAACAGAACCACTGAGAGTCCCTCGTGGTGCCACAGCTGTAGTAGATGGGAGGAGAGATGGGAGGCCCTGTGAAGATGGCCCTGGCCTCCATTGGATAAAAAAGGATCCACAGTTTTAATACGTGAGCCACATGATCTCTTCCATGTAGTAGGGTGACCGGACAGCAGGTGTGAAAAATAGGGATAGACGTGGGGAGAGCCTATATAAGAAAAAGACCCAAAAATCAGGACTGTCCCTATAAAATCTGGACATCTGATCACCCTACCATGTAACAGGAGGGCGAAACACCACCCCATCATGAATAGAATAATAGAGGGGAATAGTTCAAAGAGGATCCTCATGGATATTTCCTAAAACTGAGCCAGCTGCCATAGGAGGGGACAACACGGCCTTAAATTTCAGCCTTAACTCTATTAGCTGTAGGGATGTGATATGGTCAGATCTTCAGTGCTTTCAGAACACAGGGTTGGGGTTTTTTGGTTTTTTTTTTTGTGAGCCTCAAGTCATTGCAAAGTCAGGAGAAAATAAAATGAGACTTCAAAATTTATGAAGTTTGCTCTTCCTAAGGGAACCACAGACCATTGTTGCTGCCACAATCTAAACATGTTGCAATTTTTGCAATAGCGATGCTGGCAAAGCAGCAAAGAGGGAATTAGATTAATCCGGTTGGGATGTGACGAAAGCATGGAAAAACAATTTCCAAATCCATAGCAGTCAGGCAGGATTTAATTTTTATATTTCTGAAATAATATTAAAAAAATCCCCTTGTTTTAATAGTCTCTTTTAAAAAATGTTTGCCATTACAGAGCTGCAAATCCAAGATAATGCCCTAAATTCCTCATATCAGTGGGAATGGGCATGTGAGAACATTCCAGAGAAAATATTACCGAGTTAGGTTTGGCTTAGACATTCATTACTGCCAAGAATCAAATACTCAGTTTTATTTTGTAAAAGCAGCAAAGAGTCCCGTGGCACCTTATAGATGAACAGAAGTATTGGAGCATGAGCTTTCATGGTGAATACCCACTTCGTTGGATGCATTTTATTTTGGGTTAGTAAACAAAATTGAATATCAATATCAACTCCATCAGACACCATAATGGCATCTCTGTATGTTATAATTAAGGATAATATTGTGGCACGGATTCTGTGAGTTTCAGAGAGCCCTATACATCTTCTGCTTGAGCCACGGGGTGGTAGGGCCGGAGCTCATAGGTGCTGGAACTAGGGGTGCTGCAGCACCCCCTGGCTTGAAGTGGTTTCCATCATATACAGGGTTTACAATTTGGTTCAGTGGCTCTCAGCACTCTCACTATATAAATTGTTCCATCATCCCTGCCAGAGCTGTCTGCCAGCAGCGGCCCCCTCCATGGTGGCAGGCTCCCCCCGGAGCCATCAGCCTCTGTGAGTGGTGGGTGTCGCAGAGGGGCTTGGGCTTTCATGCCCCCTGCCTGCTCGGGCTTCAGTCATCCCCCTGTCAGTCTCCCCTCCATTATTTTTAGTAAAATCAAAGACAGGTCATGGGCTTTCGTGAATTTTTGTTTATTGACCGTGACCTGTCCATGACTGTTACTAAAAACAACTGTGACAAAATCTTAACCTTAGTTATAATGAAGAAAAATGAAGACACAAACTCCAAAATGAAACAGTACTGAAGCTGTAAAGGCCAAATGCTACAGTCTTTAATCAGGCAAAACTCGCTTTGACTTCTTTAGGAGCTTTGCTCAAAGAAAGTCTGCAGAATTTGACCACAAATGACAAAATATGGACAAATCTTTTAAAAGGAGATAAAGACATTAGTGGGACTACTTACAGAGGAAGGTACTACCCAATGTGAGTAAAAGAGGCAGAATCTAGCCCTTTATAGCTTTAACTTACTCTGCTGTTCTTTGTTTTGGTGGTTTGGTCTGATGTTAAATTACTAGAAATCACAGTATTTTACATTCATATTTGGCCTTTCACTCCAAAGGGCTTTTATAAACTACACTGTACGATAAACAGAATTCACTTCCGCCATCACTGAAATTGTCATTTCCTGATTGGACAACAGCAACGGATTAGATGTGTATATCAAGCTTAATATAAGAAATTAGCAAGAAATCAAATCCAATTTAAACTGCAGGTGGAGTTTAGGTAGGCATAATGCAATTACCTATACTAAAATCTCATCAAGAAAGCAGAGCTAATATTCCTACTTTGGAAGGAGGAGGAGAGGGTAGGAATTCTGAGGGTAGGAATTCTGATGACAAAAAAATCCTGCAAACAAACAACAAACAAAACCTTGTCGAAGTTCTGATTTTATGTCTCCTCTAAAGCCAGCACTTCAGCAACACTAATTTCTCTAGGATATTAGTTGAGTGCTGACTCAGAAAGAAAAAGAATACCCCTCACCGACAAACCAAAATCCATTTCAGGTTTGCTCAATTATTTTCCATCAAAGTAATTACCAAGTTCAACACTGCTTAGCTTACAACATCACAGGCTCAGCTGTTCATTTTTGTGTGTGATTTATTGTTTTTTTATTTTTAATAAAGGTATATATCTCCCGCTGAAATCATATAAGATCCCAGTCTTTTCTGGACCTAATGCAATTTCAAAGGAAACAATTATTTCACTGATATTGTGATGGTTATGTGGACACTATATGATCTTTGTAAAAGTCTAGGGCAGCTGTTCTCAAACTGTGGGTCAGGACCCCAAAGTGGGTCATGTAGTAACTTTGTTGTCAGAAGGGGGTCACGGTGCGATGAAGTTTGAGAACCTCTGGTCTAAGGCAATTGTATCAGATGTCTCATCCACAACATTTCAAGCCATGCATGAATAGGTAATATTATTCTCTATTTTCAAAATGTTGAGTTATTTCCAATTATTTTGGATATGAAGAAGACTACCTTCTTGCAGCCCCCCATGGGCCTGGAGCGATTGGCTGAACCTGCGGACACGGCGGGTAAACAAATCAGCCTGGCCCACCAGGAGCTTTCCCTGACAAAGCGGAGGCCCTAGTTTGAGAACCACTGCTCTCTATATAACCAAACAGTGCTTCCCACATCTACACTACTATTTTTAGCACTGTAGTGCTAAATTTTAACTATAGTTAAATAGAATTATAACTATATTTAACCAACTATAACCATAATACTAGTGTACAGAGGGTGCAGTGTGTAAGGTATGTGTGGCTACATGCTGCAGTGAAAAGCAGGCTGCATATACACTGAAGCATGTACCTACACACGGCTGTGTGCGGCTGCACATGGTTCACATGGCAGCGAAAGGCTCTGGCAGAAGGGAGACAAAGGGGAAAGGCTCTGGCAGCATGGAAATATTCTAGCAGGGAAAGGCCTTGGCAGGGCCTTCCCTTTACCAGAGACTTCCACTGCTGTGTGTAGCTACATTTCGCATTGTGGACACCACCTACTTTTCACTCCAGAATGCAACTACACATACCTTGTAGATAGGTATAGATAAGGCCTATGGTTATAATATTGATAATATAATGTTAATCTTAATAATGTTCCTAAGATTTCTTCTCACAAAAGCACTTTCTATTGAATAGTTTTGCTTTACCCTAATATTTGAATTACGTTGTTTGTGGCTACGATAAATGTATAACTACATAGGTGCATGAATCATAATAGTGGATTTTGAAACAAATTTAAACCATGTAACAAAGTACGTGTCAGCACTGACATCAAGCCCAAACCATAATGGTTTGAAGAATCTGCAAGGTAGAAGCAGGGCATGTTTTATGAATAGGAACATTATAGGTAAAATCAAAGAGACCATTCCTTCTTGATGGAAGTCCTAGATAAAGGCTAAGATAAGGAAATGCAATTCATTGTCTATTTAGTAACATCTTTTCAAAAGAGTAGTGCGTTCATAATTGGGGACAGATTTTCAAAGTGCTCATCTCCCAGACAGGAGTCAAAATAAGCGCACATTGGGTACTGGGCTCCTTTTAAAATCTGGTTTTCAGTGTCACAATAGGAGCTGCTGGCTGTTGACAGCTCTTGAAAAACTGGCCTTTATTTTGGTGCCTAAATATGAGGCAAAACCTTTGAAAGATTGGCCGTATTAGAGGCCTAGTTTGGAAATCACCTGTTCCATAACTGTACCTACAAAATGATGAGAATGCTTGCAGATAACTCATATTCTATTTATAACAACGTATAAACATGGAGTTTATGCAAACAGTCTAAATAATAAGGGGGGAGATTTTCAGAAGCACAAATGAGAGTTGGGGCTTAACTGCCCTTTGTGCCTTAGAAAACCTGCCTTTAAAGAGAACAAAACTAATAACATTAACAGACTGATTAGGCAGAAATAGACCACAACATTGGGAAGAAATGAGGCACAAAAAGAAACTTCCTGATTTACATCACTTATGGTTGCACAATCAAATCCTGCCAAAAGCTCAAGGGAAAGACCGAGTCAATGACTGAAAAATAAGATTCAGATCCAAACAGTGCTAGAAGGGAAGGAAATCCTGTAGCGCCATTATGAAAATTATGCACAGCATATGAACAGTCAGATGTCCTTTTTTCTGGCAGGAAATAGTGCTGTCAGATGAAGCTTTAGGCAAAAGAGTTATCGGATTCACATTATTTAACTATGGCTGAGCACCTTCGTGACACACAGCTCTGAGAAGGGATCAAGGAAGACATTTCTGGGTGAGTTCAAAACAGTTGTAGAATTCAACCACACTGTTTGAATAAACTCAAACTTCCTACATGAATAACCCAACACTTCACGTAATATATACAGTGAATATTCGTGCTAGTCAGAATTTTTTTTATCAAAATGGTTTGTCAAAGCACAAAGTGTAAAAGCACTATTTACATCAAAATCAAAATGTTTAGAAAAATGTGTTGATTTTGATGAAAATTCCCACAAAAAATATATATCTAAATGGAATTTTTTGATTTGGAAAAATATTCATTGGGGGAATTCTGAAATTTCATTTCAAATTGTATGTTTTTCATTTTTAATATTACTTTTACATTAGTTCATGACATAAAATACACTATTACTATTGAGATGTTATCAATAATAATGAAAAAAAGATTTCCAACACTTTTTGTTTTTTATTGAAATTTGTTGCTATGTGGGAAATTTTGAAAATATATTCCTGTCTGG
Organism: Gopherus flavomarginatus; assembly: GCF_025201925.1. Classification (NCBI taxonomy): domain Eukaryota; kingdom Metazoa; phylum Chordata; order Testudines; family Testudinidae; genus Gopherus; species Gopherus flavomarginatus. The sequence goes on along the minus strand of NC_066624.1, from coordinate 101,308,465 downwards.
TTCAGAACAAAAAATGTCAAAACATCAAAATTTCCTGTGAAATGGAAATGTGTTTCAACCAGCACTAGTAAATATATTCAATCCCAATTTGTACCAGTCAACAGCTACCACTACTGGACACAGTAATCTTATTTTATTCTGGTTCCTTGGGCTGTGAAAGAAAGAATCTTACCTTGTGAACAGGTAGTGCACACTAGAAACTAGAGAGATCTTCTGTGAGAAGATTAAATCAGAATGCAAAAGTAGACTCTCTTAAAATCTCCTTGATTTAGAGAAGAAAATTAGATGGATAGGTCAGTTATCTGCATCTCTCTCTCTTCCTTACCAGGTTCAATAGTCTCAAATGAAAAATAAGATTGAATATAGTCTTTCTGATTCCCTTGAAAATAGAAAGTAATGGGAGAAAAAGTTCTTCAGTCTTAGAACAATTTCTAGAGAACCAGATTTACCAATGTACTCTCAGTGCTCTTCTACAAGATCCCCCATCTCAAGAGGCCCTGATGACTAAGGGGTGTGTGGAGGGGGAACTGAGCAGTGTTGAGACCCTGTGTGCCAGGTCACAATGTCACTTGTTTAAATCTGGTCCAGGCACCCCTCCATGAGGAAGGAGGAGCGGCTATGCCAAACATGAGCAGTGAGACATGTGAGTATGAGGCAGGCAATGGGAGCAAGTGGAGCTGGACAGCTGGGATTGGGAGGAGCCACCCTAGCCTGGGATGGGAGTGAAGCTGTCAGCTGGGGAAAGAGGCGACACAAATGAGTGGTGGGGAAGGTCCTGGGGGACAGGGCCGGCTCTACCATTTTTGCTGCCCCAAGCAAAAAAAAAGCTGCCCAGACTATGCCACCCCAAGAATGGATGGAATGCTGCCCCTTAGCATGTGCTGCCCCAGGCATTGGCTTCCTCCGCTGGTGCCTGGAGCCGGCCCTGCTGGGAGAGGTGGGGGTGGGACTGGCAGTGACTAGCGGGCTATTGGAATGGGGAGAATTGGGGGGCTGCAAGTGAGAGATTGAGGTAAATGGGGGATGTTGGTTGGGGGCGTGAGTTGTGGGGGCTGTGGAGGGAATGAGGGATGCAGGGAGCAGTGGGGTTGGGGGCTGAGATATTGGAAGCTGAGGCACGGCCGGCTCCAGGTTTTTGCTGCTCCAAGCAAAAACAAAAAGCAAAACAAAACAAAACAAAAAAACCACCGGAGTGCTGCCTCTTGAAAAGTGCAGCCCCAAGCACATGCTTGGAATGCTGGTGCCTAGAGCCGGCCCTGAGCTGAGGTCAGCGGGATGTATGTCAGGGCTGTTGGGATGTGCATGGGGGCTATGAGGATAAGTGAAAGCTGTTGGAAGGTTGCTAGGGTATATGTGGGATGGGAACAGGGGCGGCTCTAGGCACTACCTAAACAAGCAGTGCTTGGGTTGGCAAAATATATGGAGTGGCATAATGCTGGGGCCCCAGCTCAAACCTGAGGCAGTGTCCTGTCCTGGATCTTGACCACCCCGGGGGCGGTAACCAGCTTGTTGTTCTGCCACCAGGGTGTGGAGGGGCAGGGAGCTGGTTAAGTGGGGAGGTATCACGGTATAATTCCCCACTCTGAACCTTAGCGTCCAAAAGATGGGGTAACAGCATGAATTCCTCTAAGCTCAGTTACCAGCTTAGTACTTGTAGCGCTGCCACCAACCAGGAATTCCAGTGCCTGGTACACTCCGGTCCCCACCAAAAACCCTGCCCGGGGACCCCCAAGACCCAGTCCCTCTGGATCTTAACACAAGGAAAGTAAACCCTTTCCCTCACCGTTGTCTCTCCCAGGCTTCTCCTCCCTGGGTTACCCTGGAAGATCACTGTGATTCAAACTCCTTGAATCTTAAAACAGAGAGGAAAATTCACCTTCCCCCCTCCTTCTCTCTTCCCCTCCCAGACTCTCCCTGAGAGAGAAAGTAATCCTAACACAGAGAGAAAATAACCTCTCTCTCCCCCTTCCCTCCTTTCTCCCCACCAATTCCCTGGTGGATCCAGACCCCGTCCCCTGGGGTCTCACACCAGAATAAAAAAATGATCAGGTTCTTAAACAAGAAACTTTTAATTAAAGAAAGAAAAAACAGTAAAATTATCTTTGTAAATTTAAAAAATGGAATAGGTACAGGGTCTTTCAGCTATAGACATTGGGAATACCCTCCCAGCCTAAGTATACAAGTACAAATTAAAATCCTTTCAGCAAAATACCAATTTGAACTCCTTTCAGCCAAATACACATTTGCAAATAAAGAAAACAACCATAAGCCTAACTCACCTTATCTACCTAGTACTCACTATTCTAAACTTATAAGAGCCTGTATCGGAGAGATTGGAGAGAAACCTGGTTGCACATCTGATCCCTCTGAGCCCCCAGAGTGAACAACCACCAAAAACTAACAGCACACACAAAACTTCCCTCCCTCAAGATTTGAAAGTATCCTGTCCCCTGATTGATCCTCTGGTCAGGTGACAGCCAGGCTCACTGATCTTGTTTACCCTTTACAGGCAAAAGAGGTATGAAGTACTTCTGTTCCATTAATTCTTAACTATCCGTTTATGACATGAGGGTATCCCTGCCGCTCTCTCGAGGGCAGCAGCCACCCCCACCCCAGGCAGGAGCCAGTAGCACAGCCCTACCCCGGCTGCAGAGGACAGGTGGAACATGGGGCCCAGGCGAGCTGTTCATCCTCAGCTTGTCCCCCCCTCTGCCTCCTCCTCCTCCTCCCCTCTGCTCCGCCTCCTGCCAGGGAAGGGTAGAGGGGAGCGGAGCGGCAGCCCAGGCTAAACCGAACTTGGGCCGGGGCCAAGGCGAAGACCAAGGATGAGCGGGGCTGGGATCCAGCAGCAGCCCCAACCTCCAGGAGCGGCAGCAACGGGAGATGAATCCACCTTGGGTCAGATCCACAGCAAGGTAAGAGTTGGGCAGGACGGGAGGATCCCTGGGACCCCTGGGGAGCTTCTGCCTGCTGGAGCCCCAGAGGCTGCAGCCTCCCTCCCCAGTCCTGCAGAGCGCGCCGGTGCCTGGAGTTTCCTTCTGCCTCCTCCCCTGCAGGGGGCGAGCGACCTGGCAGAGAGGGGCAGCATCTGTCCAGCAAGTCCAGCACCTCTTCCTTGACTCCTCCAGCCCCAGAGCTCTCTCCATTGCATGCCCCTCGGGTTCCCAGTTGGGAGACCTCAGCACTGGGAAAACGCCAGCAGGGCTGGGTCCAGTGTGTATCCGAGCTTGTGGCAAGCTCTCTTGCTCCAATGACTAGTGCCTTACCTATGGCAAGTACAGTACTGAAATAGGAGCGTGACATGAAAAATATCATATCACGTTCTGACATGATCACTTAAATCTGTTTTGCGTTGGTGCCAGTGGTTATAGGGATAAAATGCCGGGACAAAAACGAAAATGACTTTCCGGTGCTGCCTACCAATAACAAAGAGAGAAACGGTAAAACAAATTAGAAAAACTATCTCATACTTCAAAAAAGTATTTTAAAAAAGTCAACAATCAAGAAAAAAGCCCTAAGCAATGCATTGAAGGTGATTATTCATCACCTAATGAAGACCAATCGAACCAAAGATTACCTTTATCAACTGATAAAGATGAACAACAATCTGACCAAAGATTAATCTTCACTAACTGATAAAGACAAACAATCACAATCCATCCAAAGATTTACTACTTCAGCTGAATAGTCCAGAAACTAAGAACTGTTATCCTAAGGGTCTAAAACTGAAGAATAATTATTGGAAGGTGGAGAGACTGACATAGGATCGGATCTAAGTACATGGCTGACAATAATTACTGATGCAATGCGAATGATTATTGTGAATAAAGATCATTCAAAACTAGATCCTATATTTGAATATCCATTTAATGAGTTGAATCATCGATTTATGCCATCCAGTATGAAGAAAAAAAAGGAAAAAAGGGGAACAAATTAATAGATCGTGGTTAGTGTATTCACAGAGCAAAGATGTAGTTCTTTGGTTTTGCTGCAAACTCTTCTGTAACTCGGACATTCTTTTGAAAACTGTAGGTTTTAATGACAGGCGAAATTTGCATCAGCATTTGAAAGAACATGAAACATCAAAAAATCATTTACACTCATTGACAAATTGGATTGAGCTGTCAAACAGATTACGTTCGGTACAACAATCCATGAGGTGCAGCAGCGTTAACTAAATTCAGAAATTCTACATTCGCAAACTGTGTTGGAATGTTTACTGGCAATCATTAATTTCCTAGCCAAACTGTGCCTCGCATTCTGTGGATCCTCGGATATTTTATATTAGAATAACAATGGAAATTTCTTAAAATTGGTTGAGTTATTGGCAAAATTTGATAATGTTATGGCTTAGCATGTATGAAGAGTGAAAGATGGAGAGATTCACACCCATTATTTGGGTAAAAATACACAAAATGAGATAACAGAATTAATTTCTCTTCGAGTGCGTAATGAAATTTTAGCAAATCTGAAACATGCCAAATATTACTCAATTAATTTAACCAGCTAAGTTATGCAGAACATAACCATAGACATATCTGAGGCAAAGATGATTTTGAATAAAATGCTGGAATATTTTAAAAAATACCATTCAGATGAAGGATTTGAAGAAACTGTCAAAGACGCAACAACAATAGCAGAGGATCTTGATTTTGAACCGACGTTTGTATCTCAACAATTCATTCGTCCTCGGAAAAAAAACAAGACAGTTTTTTTATGTGACTCATGATGATCTTATTCTCGATCCAAACAAAAGGTTTAAAGTTGAATGTTTCTATTGTATTTTGGATGTAGCTATAACTTCCATTGAAGAAAGATTTTGTCAGCTGCATGGTCATTGTGAAACTTTTGAATTTTTATATGATACTGGAAATATTAAAAATCAGTTTTCCAAAGAAGACCTCATGAAACACTGTCAAGACCTACATTTAGCGCTCAGTACTGATAACGCTAAGGATTGGACCTGTTTCTTTGACTTTGGGACAGGCCACTTTTGGATAGCATCCACCTTGGTCTGTAGGGGGTTTATGGTTCCTCGACCCACCTGGTGTTCCAGGTAAGTCACTCTGTTTTGGCCTATTTGACACTTTTTGGCCTTAACAGTTAGTCCTGCCTGCCTGATGTGTTCAAAGACTTTTTCCAGGTGTTCTAGGTGTTCAGGCACATTGAGAGGCATCCGGGCCTGGGGCTCTTTGGTGTGATGGTGGTGTAATGAATTGCACTCGCATGGTGTTCTTTGGACAGTTGGCCTTGATATGTCCCAGTTCATTACACTTAAAGCATCTTCCATCTGATGGGTCACTGGGCCGAGGTGAGTTACTGGAGACTGGTGAGGTGGAAGAGTAGGGCGTCTGTGGCTTTACTTGGGTTGTATGTGGGGTCTTTGGCTGTCCTCGGTTGTAGGGTTTATGGTCGGTGTGCCCCCTGGGGTATTCGTTCCCCTTGACAGTAGCTTTCTTGCTTTCTGCCACTTCCATCCATTTGGCTCCAATCTCCCCCGCCTCAGCGAGATCTTTGGGTTTTCCATCTTGTATGTACCATGTGATGTCTTCAGGAACACCATCCAAGAACTGCTCCATTTGTATGAGGAGGTGCAGTTCTTCCAAGGTTTGAACGTTGTGTCCTGTTATCCAGGCCTCATAGTTTTTTGCAACGTAGTAGGCGTGTTTGGGAAATGACACATCTGGTTTCCACTTTTGGGTTCTGAAGCGCCGACGGGCATGATCTGGGGTTATCCCCATTCTGTATCTGGCCTTGGTTTGAAAAAGTTTATAGTCATTCATTTGCTGCTTAGGCATTTCAGCTGCCACCTCTGCTAAAGGTCCACTGAGCTGTGACCTTAATTCTACCATGTACTGGTCTTCGGGGATGCTGTACTCAAGACAGGCTCTTTCAAAATTTTCCAAGAAGGCCTCGGTGTCATCCCCTGCCTTGTAGGTGGGAAATTTCCTGTGCTGTGGAGCAATAATTGGCGCCGGGTTGTTAGGGTTGGCTGGCACATGCAGCCCAGCTTTTGCCAAGTCCAGTTCATGTTTTCTCTGTTTTTCCTTCTCTTCATTTTCTTTTTGTTGTTTTTCCATTTCTTTTTGTTGTTTTTCCATGTCTCGGCGGTGGTCCGCCTCTTTGGCTGCCTGTTCTCTTTGGTAGGCTGCCTCTCTTTCTCTCTCTCTTATTTCCATCTCTGTTTGTTTTATTTCCAGTTGTCGCCTGTGTTCAGCTTCTCTGACTTGTTCTTCGGCCTCAATTTTTGCCTTAGAAGTCATGGTTCCGGTTTTCTTGTGTTGGGGTGCCCTCCGGTGGTTATATTCTGAACTGCAGGCTCTGTTGCCTCCTGGAGTCTGCCTAGCAACAGAGCCTTTAGCTAATCTTCAATGTTAAGTAAACCTGAAAAACCACTTTATTTGCATGTATATAGTGCTGGTAATGACTCTCAATGGGAGTGCTATTGTGTGACAAAAGACTCTTAATAGCACCTTAATGGTTTCTTGCTTAAGATGCAAGCCACAAACTGCCAGAGAGAGCAGAAAAAAAAAATTCTCTTTGGTTCCCTTTTTAAAACCAACTGTTTCTCTCTGCTAAAAAGCCCTTAGCAGAGAAAAGAAAAATATAATATTCCTACTGGCTTCTGGATTCTGTCTATCATCCCACCGCTGCTACTCATATCATAAACCTTATCCCAGATTTGGACCTTAGCATCCAAAATATGGGGGTTAGCATGAAAGCCTCCAAGCTTAGTTACCAGCTTGGACCTGGTACTTGCTGCCACCACCCAAAAAATTAGAGTGTTTTGGGGGCACTCTGGTCCCCCTGAAAAACCTTCCCTGGGGACCCCAAGACCCAAATCCCTTGAGTCTCACAACAAAGGGAAATAATCCTTTTTCCCTTCCCCCCTCCAGGTGCTCCTGGAGAGATACACAGACACAAGCTCTGTGAATCCAAACAGAGTGACTCCCCTTCTCCGTTCCCAGTCCTGGAAACAAAAGCACTTTCCTCTTCACCCAGAGGGAATGCAAAATCAGGCTAGCAAATCCAACACACACAGATCTCCCCCTGATTTCTTCCTCCCACCAATTCCCTGGTGAGTACAGACTCAATTTCCCTGAAGTAAAGAAAAACTCCAACAGGTCTTAAAAGAAAGCTTTATATAAAAAAGAAAGAAAAATACATACAAATGGTCTCTCTGTATTAAGGTGACAAAATACAGGGTTAATTGCTTAAAAGAAATATGAATAAACAGCCTTATTCAAAAAGAATACAAATCAAAGCACTCCAGCACTTATATTCATGCAAATACCAAAGAAAAGAAACCATATAACTTACTATCTGATCTCTTTGTCCTTACACTTAGAAACAGAAGATTAGAAAGCAGAAACTACTTCTCCAAAGCTCAGAGAAAGCAGGCAGACAGAAAACAAAGACCCAGACACAAACTTCCCTCCACCCAGAGTTGAAAAAATCCGGTTTCCTGATTGGTCTTCTGGTCAGGTGCTTCAGGTGAAAGAGACAGTAACCCTTAGCTATCTGTTTATGACACCTGCCTGCCTGATGTGTTCAAAGACTTTTTCCAGGTGTTCTAGGTGTTCAGGCCATGAATCAGAAAAAATGGCCACATCATCAAGGTAGGCAACTGCATATTCTCCCAATCCTGCTAGCAGACCATCTACCAGCCTTTGGAAGGTGGCGGGTGCATTTCGCAGGCAGAAAGGAAGCACATTAAATTCATACACCCCCGCATGGGTGATGAATGCTGACCTCTCTTTGGCAGGTTCATCTAGCATTACTTGCCAGTACCCCTTGGTTAAGTCTATTGTAGATATGAACTGGGCACGTGTCCCAACTTCTCCAATAGTTCATCGGTGCGTGGCATTGGATAGTTGTCTGGACGAGTTACCACATTTAGCTTATGGTAGTCCACGCAAAAGCGTATTTCCCCATCTGGTTTGGGTACCAGAACCACTGGAGATGCCCATGCACTGGTAGAGGGGAGGATTATACCCATCTGTAGCATGTTTTGGATCTCCCGTTCTATAGTAGCTTGGGCATGAGGAGACACCTGGTAGGGTGGGGATCTAATTGGGTGAGCATTACCTGTGTCAATGGAGTGGTATGCCCGTTCAGTCTGTCCTGGGGTGGCTGAGAACAATGGGGCGAAGCTAGTGCACAGCTCCTTGATTTGTTGCAGCTGTAGACGTTCCAAGGTTGTGGAGAGGTTCGCCTCTTCCACACCACCATCACTTTTTCCTTCGTAGTAGACACCTTCAGGCCATTCAGCATCATCTCCTCCCTGGGCTGTAAACTGACAAACTTGTAAGTCTCTGGAATAAAAGGGCTTGAGAGAATTAACATGGTACACTCTGGGCTTTAGGGAGGAATTGGGAAATGCTATGAGGTAGTTAACAGCTCCCAGGCGCTCTTGGACCGTGAATGGCCCTTCCCATGATGCTTCCATCTTATGGGCCTGTTGCGCCTTCAAGACCCTAACCTGGTCTCCTACCTTGAAGGAACGCTCTCTGGTATGTCTATCATACCAGGCCTTTTGCTCTTTTTGAGCATCCTTTAGGTTTTCTTTAGCAAGGGCTAAAGAGTGTCGGAGGGTGCTTTGTAGGTTGCTTACAAAGTCTAGAATGTTAGTCCCTGGAGAAGGCGTAAACCCCTCCCATTGCTGCTTCACCAACTGTAATGGCCCCTTAACCTCGTGGCCATACACAAGTTCAAACGGTGAAAACCCTAAACTGGGATGTGGTACAGCCCTGTAGGCAAACAGCAACTGCTGCAACACTAGGTCCCAGTCATTGGAGTGTTCATTCACGAATTTATGTATCATGGCCCCCAAAGTTCCATTAAACCTCTCCACCAGGCCACTGGTTTGATGGTGGTAAGGGGTGGCAACCAAGTGATTCACCCCATGAGTTTCCCACAGATCTTTCATGGTTCCTGCCAGGAAATTCGATCCTGAATCTGTAAGGATGTCGGAGGGCCAACCTACCCTGGCAAAAATGTCTGTTAGGGCCCGGCACACAGTGTTAGCCCTGATGTTGCTTAGAGCTACTGCTTCCGGCCATCGGATAGCAAAGTCCACGAAAGTCAGTATGTACTGCTTTCCTCTGAGGGTCTTTTTTGGGAAAGGACCCAGGATATCCACAGCTACTCACTGAAAAGGGACTTCAATTATGGGGAGTGGCTGGAGAGGGGCCTTGACCTGGTCTTGTGGCTTTCCCACTCTTTGGCACACCTCACAAGATCGGACATACTTGGCAACGTCCTTGCCCATCCCCTCCCAGTGGAAGGACTTCCCCAACCTGTCTTTGGTTCTGTTCACCCCAGCATGGCCACTAGGATGATCATGGGCCAAGTTTAAGAGCTTCCCCCGGTACTTAGTTGGAACCACCAACTGTTTTTGTGGATGCCAGTGTTTCTGGTGTCCACCAGAAAGAGTCTCCCTGTATAAAAGTCCTTGTTCTACAACAAAATGGGATCAATTAGACGAGCTGAGAGACAGTGGGGTGCTCCGTGCCGCCGCCCAAGCTTTCTGAAGGCTGTCATCTGCTTCCTGCTCAGTCTGGAACTGTTCCCTTGAGGCTGGAAACACCAGTTCCTCCTTAGACTGTAGACTTGGGCTTGGTCCCTCTGGAAGCGATATAGGTGATGGGGTTGTTTTCGTTGCTGGTGAACCGCTCTCCGCTGGTGCACCAGGTGGTATTTCAGGCTTTGGCTGAGCCTCTTGGGTATATTTGTCTGCTGCTTCTGCCAGTTCAGGCTCGCTGGCGCCCTCTGGCATTGGGTTTGAAGATGCGTTTGCAAGCGCTGGCATCAGTGCTGGCAAGGGTTCTGGTGCTGGTTGCTTTTCCAGTTCTGAGTCTGGGACTGGAGGCACTGTGGCTGTTGCAGTCATTGGCAGGGGATCCGGGTCCACCACCTCTGTCTGGGTCTCTGGTAACACAGACGGGGCCTTTGTGGATGGTTCAGGAACAGGGATGGGTCTGGAAGCTTGCCTGGCTTGTAACCATTCCCACCCTCTTGGCCCGCTTCACCTGGTTGGCCAAGTCTCCCCCAGTAGCATGGGGATGGAATAATTGTCATAGACTGCAAAAGTCCACATTCCTGACCAACCTTTGTACTGGACAGGCAGTTCAGCTGTAGGCAAATCTACAGCTTTTGACACGAAGTGGTAAATTGTCACTTGGGCCTTTGGGTTGATGAATTTGGGGTCCACTAAGGACTGGTGGATAGCTGACACTTGTGCTCCCGTGTCTCTCCACGCAGTAACCTTCTTTCCGCCCACTCTCAAATTTTCCCTTCGCTCCAAGGGTATTTGAGAGGCATCTGGGCCTGGGGATCTTTGGTGTGATGGTGGTGTAATGAACTGCACTCGGTTGGGGTTTTTGGGGCAGTTAGCCTTTATGTGTCCCAGTTCATTACATTTAAAGCATCGCCCAGCTGACTGGTCACTGGGCTGAGATGGGTTACTGGAGACTGGTGAGGTGGGAGAATAGGGCTTTCCTTGGGTTGTAGGTGGGGTCTTGGGGTGCCCTCAGGTATAGGGTTTATTGTCCGTGTGCCCCCTGTGATATTCGCTCTCCTTGACAGTAGCTTTTTTCTTTTCTGCCACTTCCACCCATCTGGCTCCAATCTCCCCCCGCCTCGGTTACAGTTTTGGGCTTCCGATCTAGGATGTACCTTTCTATTTCCTCAGGAACACCCTCTAAGAACTGCTCCAATTGTATTAGGAGGTGCATCTTGTCCAGAGATTTAACATTGGCTCCTGATATCCAGGCATCATAATTCTTTCTAATGTGGTAGGTGTGTCAGGTGAATGACACATCTGGTTTCCACCTTAGGGCTCTGAACCGCCGATAGGCATGCTCAGGTGTTAGTCCCATTCTGATCCTGGCCTTGGTTTGAAAAAGTTTATCATCGTTCATGTGTTTCTTAGGCATTTCATCCGCCACCTCTGCTAAGGGTCCACTGAGCTGTGGGCTCAGTTCTATCATGTACTGGTCTTCAGAGATGCTGTACCCAAGGCAGGCCCTTTCAAAATTTTCTAAGAAGGCCTCAGTGTCATCACCTTCCTTGTAGGTGGGAAATTTCTTGGGATGGGGAACAATAACTGGCGAAGGGTTGTTGGGATTGGCTGTGTCTTTCTGCTTAGCCTGTTCTAATTCCAGGGCCTGCTGGTGTGCCTCCCTTTGTAGCTCTATTTTTCTTTTGTGGTCCGCCTCTTTGGCTTCTTGCTCTCTTTTGTGGGCTGCCTCTTCCCTGGCTATTTCTACATTTATTAGTTCCATCTTTCTTCTATGTTTGTTGTCTCTTTCTATGGCTTCTAGCTTTGCTTGTTCCTGTCTAATGGCTTTCTTGGAACTCATGGCTCTTGCTTTTTTGTGCTGGTTGCTCCCTCTGCTGTTGAGTGTCTGGAATGCTGCAGCTCAGGGTTGCTTGGCACAGAGACTTTCCAACACTTCCTAGCTAGTTTTGCTTGTAGAATTAGAAAGAAAAAAAACTATTCACTTGCAAATGTGTTTTGCTGGTGTTTGCTGACTCACAGCTGGAGTCCCTTTGTTTAACAAAGATCCTTGTTAAACCCTAATGCCTCTGCCTTCAGGCAGTCTTTCTGCACAACCAGAAAGGAGAAAAGGGGGAAAAAAATTGTTTTTCTGGCTGTAGTTTTAACCCCCCCGCTCTTGCCTGCTTACAAACAGCTAGCAGAGAGAAAAGAAAAAAAATAATCCTACTGGCTTTTGCTTTTAAACTCACTGGCTTTTGGATTCTATCTTTCCCACACGCTGCACACCATGTCAAGGTATGATTCCCCACTCTGAACCTTAGCATCCAAAAGATGGGGTACCTGCATGAACCCCTCTAAGCTTAATTACTAGCTTAGAAATGATAGAGCTGCCACCACCCAAAAATATAGTGTTTTGGGACACTTTCTGGCCCCCAAATCCTTCCCTGGGGACCCCAAGACCCAAAACCCCTTGGGTCTCACAAAAAAGGGAAATAAACCATTCCCCCCTCCTTTCTTCCTCCCAGATTCTCCCCTCCCTGGGTAACACTGGGAGATCCCTGTGATTCAACTCCTTGAATTTTAAAACAGAGAGGAAATTCACCTTCCTCCCCTTCTCTCCCCCTTCCAGACTCTCCCTGAGAGAGAGACAGTGATCCTAACACAGAGAGAAATCTGGCTTTTCCTCCCCCCTTCTCTCCTCTCTCCCACCAATTCCCTGGTGAGTGCAGACTCCCCTCCCCTTGGGTCTTACACAAGAAATTAAAAAAAAAAAATCAGTCAGGTTCTTAAAAAGAAAAGCTTTTAATAAAAGAAAGAAAAAAAGTAAAAATTGTCTCTGTAAAATCAAGATGTAAAATATTACAGGGTCTTTCAGCTTATAGACACTAGGGAGAATCCTCCCCCCAACACAAATACAAGTTGCAGCAAACAGAGATGCAATCCTTCCAGCAAAATACACATTTGCAAATAAAGAAAACAATCAAAAGACTAAACTGCCTTTCTAACTGGTACTTACTAAATTGAACAGAAGAGGCTGTTTCAGAAAATTGGAGAGTCTGTATACATGTCTGGTCCCTCTCAGAACCCAGAGAGAACAAAGAAAAAACCCAAAAAGCACAGATAAAGGCTTCCCTCCACCGAGATTTGAAAGTATCTTGTCTCCTGATTGGTCCTCTGGTCAGGCATTCCAGGTTAACTGAGCTAGTTAACCCTTTACAGGTAAAGAGACATTAACCCTTAACCATCTGTTTATGACAGCTGCTGACATTGATGCAGTACAATTGTGTGATGAATTAATAACTTTATCTGAGCGAATAAGTCCTAAAACGTCTTCTCTAAAAGTATTAGAATTTATAGCAAGAAATGATTTTTTCACTCCAAACACTGCTATAGCATTACACATTCTTTTAACATTACCAGTATCAGTGGCTTCTGGTGAGCGCAGTTTCTCAAACCTGAAATTACTAAAAAATTATTTGAAGTCCATCATGTCTCAAAATCGTTTGGCAGGACTCGCGTTGATTTCAATTTAAATTACTATTGCAAAAAAAATTAGATTTCACTGACTTATTAAAAGACTACACAAGTATAAAAACCAGAAAAATGCAGTTCATATAAATTCTTTTAAATTATGAGAAACTGGAAGACACTAACGTTTTTCATTAGTGTATAGCTGAACTCTAATTGTTTGTAATTGTGTTTTTGTTAAAATTAAATGACTACGCAAGTAGAAAAACCAAAAAAAATCAGTTCATATAAATTCTTTTAATTTATGAGAAACTGGAAGATACTAACATTTTTCATTAGTGTATAGCTGAACCCAAACTGTTTGTAATTGTGATTTTGTTCACTAGTAGGAAATTGTTTTATGTCACTAACTACAAATTCTGTTTTCTTATTTTTTTTAATTTTAAACAGTCAGAACAAAACTGCAAAGTGCAAATGTGTAAAACCAAAAAAAAGAGGTGAGGGGGAGCCAATTTTTTTTCCTTGGAGCAACAAAAAACCTAGAGCCAGCTCTGGGTGGGAAGAGCACTTGTGGGGGAGGTCTGTGTGGGGTGGGATGAGGAAAGAGGGGCATTCTGGGGTCTTCGTGGAATGTGGTATGTATGGGTGGGGGTGCTTTGCTGTTTAGTTTACAGAAGGTTGGGCCCTGCCCAATGTTTATTTGAGCCTTGAATATTGGCTTGTGGAGAGTCATTCAAAAAGTGAGCTGATTAATTCCATTATTTTCACAAATAATCAGGCAAACCATAATGTCATGACTTCTTTTCATATTCAAAAACACAGGGTCATTGTAACTCAGTGGTCCCCAACGCGGTGCCCGCGGGTGCCATGGCACCCACCGGGGCATCTATGTGCACCCGCGTACTGGCCGCCGGACAAGCATCCGCCAAAATACCGTCAAAAAGCGGTGTCATCAAGAGGCATCACTGCCGAAATGCCCCAAAAAGCGATGTCACCAAGAGGCATTGCCGCCGAAATGCCGCTGATTTTCGGCGGCATTTTGATGGCGACGCCTCTTGATGTTGCTGCTTCTCGGTGGCATTTTGGCAGGTGCTTATCCACCGGCCACGGTCCTTGGTGGCTTGTCATTCGGCGCCCGCCACCCAGAAAAGGTTGGGAACCACTGCTGTAACCTGTTACTCTAGAAGCTGGGATTCAGTCCAGAATCCTTAGAAATCAGAAATTTGCTAACGTTGGTTGTCTTGCACAAATCATTTTTTTCTAAATTGATATCAGAGATTTCAAAGCATCGGGGTATTTCTGAAGAACAGCTTTAATTACCACTGACATTTCTGTGCAAGAGAAGTAAATGTATATGATGGATTTTGATTTCTCTTCTCATGAACTATATTTTATAAAAACTGCTTATAATAAATTGCTGTAGCCATGAAGTGCCATTTTTAAATCAAATTCACTTTTTTATACAAATGATTTGATCTCAAGACTTGTGAGAGAGAGAGAGAGAGAGAGAGAGAGAGAGAGAGAGAGAGTGTAATCCTTCAGAATCACAAGTCATTTAATTTCACCCAGTTACTCCTGTGTTGAGCCTCCTGTTTTGTGTATGGTTAAATTATATCTTCAAATCAAGACTGCATATCCTTCAGGGAGATATCAAGAAATGGAGAATCAACTGCTTCCCTTGGTAGTTTGTTCCAATGGTTAACTGCCCTGTTTTTTTTTTTTTTTTTTAAGAAAAGTGCCTTATTTCTAATTTGAGCTTGTCTGGTTTTTGTTATGCTTTTATCTACTAGATTAGAGACCCCACTAGAGCCCAGTATTTTTCCCCATGAAGGTGTTTATACACTGTAATCAAGTCACCTCTCAATCTTCTTTTTGATAAGCTAAACAGATTGATCTCTTTTTAGTCTCTCATCGTACATCATTTTCTCCATGTTGTGTTTCATTTGAAAAATGGCAAGAAAGTAAACTCCTTTCACCTATACACTAGGCTTACAGAAATATTTACTACTATAAAACAAACACAGAACAGGAGATTATGTCACAGGGAATAAAGTGCTGACTTGCAGCTGAAATAAGTACAACATAAGAATTTTAGATCTTGCATGAAAACCAGGACTCTGCCAATTATTGCTCCCATTGAAGTCAATTGAGTTATGCAAGAACTTTGGAGGTCAGGATTAGAATTCAAAATGACCTTGACAAACTGGAGCAAGTAAATAGGATGAAATTCAATAAAAAAATGCAAATATTACACTTAGGAATGAATAATCAATTGCACAAATACAAAATAGGTAATGACTGCCTAGGAAGGAGTACTGCAGAAGAGGATCTGGGGGTCATTGAGGATCACAAACTAAATACTTGCAATACTGTTGCAAAAAAGTGAACATCGTTCTGGGATGTATTAGCAGGAGAAGCAATTTTTCCACTCTACTCCACAGTGATAAAGCCTCAGCTGGAGTATTGAGTCCAATTCTGGGCACCACAGAATGATGTGGACAAATTGGAGAAAGTCATGAGGAGAGCAACAATAATGATTAAAGGTCTAGAAAACGTGACCTACCAGGAAAGATTGAAAAAAATGTGTTTGTCTAATAAGAAGAAAAGAAGTCCAAGGGGGCATGATAAGGCTTCAAGTAGGTAAATGGTTTTTATAAAGAGGAGGGTGATAAATTGTTCACCTTAACCACTGAGGACAGGACAAAAAGAAATGGGCTTAAATTGCAGCAAGGGAGATTTAGGTTAGGCATTAGGAAAAACTTCCCAACTGCAAGAGTACCTTTGTTAAGCCCTGGAATAAATTCCCTAGGGAGGTTTTGGAATCTCCATCAGTGGAGGTTTTAAAGAACAGGTTAGACAAACACCTGTCAGGGATGGTCTAGAAAGATAACATTTAGTCCTGCCTCAGTGCAGGACACAGGACTAGATGACCTATCCTACATTTCTATGATTCTGTGATTTCAGCAAGAACGAGACGAGGCTCTACAAATGTTATCTGCACAGCACTCGTATGCACATTTATACACATTGTATAAGGTGGTGATAATAAGTGCCCCATGACAAAATGCAGAACCATTTGAGAAAATGCATTAAACGTATACGCCTTGTGAGGTGCTGAGAGACCTCTACTCTATCTGACGTCACTGAAAATTGAGGGCACTGGTAGTATTGAGCCCTTAGTATCTATCTAGGCATTTATATCACATTCATCATCTTCATGGTGTCTGAGCTCCAGCAAGTCGACAAGAGCTATAGGTACTAGAAAGGGAGAGGCGGGTAAGATTAGATTAGAAATCAGGCTTGAACCTTAACCATGGTGAGCAGCAATAGTGAACACATAGGGTATGTAATATAGGCAGTATATCTATAACTAATATATATGTCCTGGTCTACACTGGCAGTGACGTGTAAGGTCCACATAGCTACATGCCACAGTGAAAAGCAGGCTGCATCCATACTGCAGGAGTCTTTTCCCATTGCCTCCCCCGTGCCAGAGCCTTTTCCTGCATCAGAGAAAGGCTCTGGCCTTAAAAATAGCAGTGTAGATGTGGGAGGCACTGCTTGGGCGTGCAGAAAGCCAAATAGGGCACATACCCTAGGATTCGGGCATGTCTTTACATGCCTAAACAGTGCCTCACTGTCTAACATCTCTATTCATACCTGTGCTCGGGTGGAGGCAGGCGGTAGAAGCCTGCAGTGTTTGTACTCTCCAGGCCACTGCAAGTGTAGGCATAGCCAAAAAATAGCTGTGTGTGTGCATATACACACAACACCAATATAAATTTAAAGATGGGCATATCTAACTATTTCGGTCACATCACAGGAAATGGCCTTTATGGAACTCATTTCAAGTGAAAAAGCTAAGGAAATTAGGTTTTCCATTAAGAGAAAAGACATACCCATATTACCTCCCCAAACACAATATCTTATTAATCTTCTTAGCACGTAAATAAGCCACCATACAGAATTAACTCTTTCCTTCTCATAGAAGGAAGTGTTCATAAAACAAATGCTCTCCAGAAATGTTAACATTGAAAAATAAGCTTATTGATACTGAAGAATATTATTTGTACTATGTAAGTTATTTGCATTAACTCAGAATTCTGAGCCACCATACAGAATTAACTCTTTCCTTCTCATAGAAGGAAGTGTTCATAAAACAAATACCCTCCAGAAATGTTAACATTGAAAAATAAGCTCAGTGATACTGAAGAATATTATTTGTACTATGTAAGTTATTTGCATTGCTAGCAGCACAGTGGCAGCTTCCATTTGCCTTACACTGAGAACACCATGAATAATTCATTCCTTGCCTCAATCTCTACATCAGTGACAAGAAATGGAAACCTTATTCATAACAGTATGCCTTTTTTTCTAAGCTTGTGTATATTTAATAGTGTACGTCATTGTCCCCATCATGCCAATGCTGGGGTGTATTTATTAAAAATAAAAGCATTCAATAACTATTGCCAACAAATGGTCGTAACACAAATCATTTCCCAGCATTAGCACCTTTTGCTCCTGAACAATATTCATAATATTTATAGATTGACAAAAAATTGAATTATATAGTTGAGACTTGAACTGCATCAGACTTGGCCTTGGGGGGGAACTTCTGCTGGGAGCAAATTCCAAAACTATTAAGAAAACTCTCCCTGTTCTACTAGGATTTCAACAGTAAGAGTTATCAGTACAAGAGCATTCTGACAATTCCCAGCTGCCACGACAGAGCAGAGGGGAGGAATTCCTTGACTTTTGTCATTTAAGGATTTTTACACAACCACCATCTTCTGGAATTGTGCTCAGAACTAAACTGGGAGGTCTTCTATAGCAAAGTCCAAATGCTGGGTATTCAAGTGAAACTATCATCTTTTAAAATTGGTGGCAATTATCTACACAACATGAAGCTCCTGAGTAGTCTTTAAAAAGGTAGCCACAATTTCCAAGGGAAAAAAAATTCCTGCCCTCTCTAGTCTCACTCATAGACTTCTATCACCATATCCCACTGAAGTATAACTCTCACATGCTTGTATTCATGCACACCTCTTTCCTATGGACTTGCTAAACTTTGCTGAAGTAGCCATGTGTCAGTGGGCCTCAAAATATGGAGAAGCAAAGCTCTCCTTATTTGAGCCTTCTCTACCAATCTAACATACATTTTTAGCCTTCATAAAAAAAATCCAAACACCAACCACGGAAAGTTCCCACACTCACAAAAAGAAAAGACAAAAGAATTACTATGAAAGGTATAAAAACAACAGGGAGTCCTTGTGGCACCTTAAAGCCTAACACATTTATTTGTGCATAAGCTTTCGTGGGCTAAAATCCACTTCATCAGATGAAAGGTGTGTTTCAGTAGAGTCCAGTCAACATTAAAAAACAAATTACACTTTTTTTGCAAATATAATAGTGAGTGATAAAAGATTATGTGGTAACAGGGAATTGGCTGGGTCTCTTAGCTGCTCCTTTCTAGGATTTGTAATGTGTTTGTGTTTTAAAAGTGGTATAGAACTTTTGTCAGGAAAGCATAATTTGTTATTGAGTGGTCAAAGGTGAGGGTTAGCTACATTACACTGAAACACACTTTAAACCGTAAAGCTTTTGTTAACAATTTTATTTGGGAATCTAAAATTAAAATAAATTAGATGTAAATAGAAAAATAGGGAGGGAAAAAAGTCCTATATGTAAATAATCTATCTAGGCTTTTGGGGGCAGGAACCAACTTTTTGTTAAGTATTTGGCATTAGGGTCTATGAGCAGGGCTCCTATGTACTTCTGCAAAACAAATAATAAATAATAATTTATGGTCAGACCTTATTTTAAGACGTTAGAATAATCCCTACCAAAGGCTGACACTTTACTGTTATCTGTGTTAGTGAAAACAAAAGACGCACTGATTCTTACTTCTAATAGACTTTCATAATACTACTGTAATTGCATGGTTACAACAATGTCTCTATGGGAGTATGAGGAAAAAAGATTAACTTGTCACACCAGGCAGATGGATGAAAAACACTGTGTTTAAATTATTTAAATTAATATACAAAGACAAATTAAGATACAAGAGCTGGTCAGGAAAGGGAATTTTGTTTTGTAGAAAATTCTGACATTTCAAATTTTATTATGTTATATGCATACATAGTTTAATATAATATAAAAGTTGAAATTTAATTAATTAAAGAAACATAATGCAAATTAAGTGTTTCAACTGTTTCTAATTTTAAAATGTCATCAGAATAGACACACTCCCATGAAACATTTCAATCTAGATAGAAAAGTGTTTCAGCAAATATTTTTTCACCAGCTCTGTGAAACTGATACAAAGTTTTCACCATTATACTCCATAAGCTATGTTTACGGTTCTCCTAGTCCAACAGACTACTAATATAAATCAGATCTGTATTAAATGTTTTCAAAGGAAAACACTGACATACAAATTGGACATCTGATATTTTGATTATCTACTGGAACTGAAGACAACAAGGAGAACTAATAAATTATGTAAATTACATATACATAAACTTTCTGAACTTTTAGCTTGCTGGCTGCAAAATGAAAGGACATTCATGGAGATATGTTTATGTATAACAAGGAAATGTAATGCTTTCTAATGCCCCTTAAATAATCTTGATTAATTGAAAGAGACTTTTTAAATATTATTATCAGTGCACAAAAATGCTTGTTTGTTTTGTGTGTGAAACAGTGTTAACCATAAAGGTCATGATACTGTAAATGCTAATGCAGGAAATTAACTGCGTATGTACATAAAGTTGCTCACCAAGTAAGAGTCTGGAGAATTATACACTAAACATGCAAAATAATAAAAAAAAGATATATTTCCTTGGAATATTTAATAAAATAAATTATGCCTATAATTTAATTAAAGGATTCTTTTTTTAGATGCCTCACATATATAGTGACATTCTTTCCTGAAATAAGATTATTCAGAGTCATTTCTTTCAAAATCAACAAACAGACTGGCACATTTTTCAGAAGTTTAGCTGGTTCGAATTTAAAGAAATGCCTATGAAAAATATCCACATAACCATGTACTGGTATCACATAACGGAGTCTATTTAATTTTGATTTCATTGATTTAGAACATACTCAGCCTTGATCCTGCATTCAAAAACGCAAAGGTGCAACCTTGACCTCACATGGTTCTCAATGCAGGATCAAGGCCTATAACATGTAGGTGGAAGGTGACTTGTGTTATGCTAATGGGCAAAGATATACAAAGTCCAATCCTGTAATCTTCAATCCTGCAAATAGTCTCACTGGACCAGATTGGGGCTGGTTGGATGATCCCAGTGGGATACTGCAAGAAGCTGTCACCATCTTGCAGTCCCAGTAGACTAGCCAGCTATAGTGACAGTCCCTGAGCTCTCCTGAAGACAGCTACTGCTTCCTGTTAGCAGCCCTTGAATACAAGCATCCTAAAAGAGGACGTGTGTGAAAGACTTCTGATAAGCACTGTGCATCTTTGAGATAAATAATTCCAGTAACTCTTCTGGAGTGAGGCACCTCTGTACCACACAACACAGTTCTTGAGTCCATTGACACAAACAGGAGTGTGTGTATACAAGGATAGACAGACCGGGGCTTTACATCCAATCTTTATCCAAACACAGGAACAAAATCTGCCATCAGAGACATGGGCAGGTTCCCATGGAAATGGCAGACTTAGTACTTCAGAGGGTTTATATCACCAGCACAATTCCATTTTCTTGAGGCTGCTGTTTTTTCAGTATGGTCACAGGGCTGGATTCTAATCTCACATACACCAGTTTTATGTCCTTCTAACTCCATCAATCTCAAAAGAATTACTCTTGTTGACACTGATGCAAGAGGAGAATCAGACCGCTTGTGTCCGAGCCTAGCAGTGTTCCCTGAACTCTTTCCCCAGAGCTGTACTTGCAATTATCTTGTGACTGACTTACCACAGGCAAAAGTATTCACTGCACAAACCCAAGTTAATGCTTCTAATGATTCATGTGATGACACTTTCACAGCAAATTCTAACCTCTTAATTCCTGTGAAAAGCTAGCAGCACTCAAGGTGTTTGTAACATTGCTTTGGAGTGGAAAAGAAAAAAAAAACAAAAGTACCCCTGTGTCTATTAGTATCTGTCCTAAGACTGTTCAACATAACATGGAGTACCTGGGCTTTACTTGCCAAATAAGGTTAAGGAAGTACTGGCTGCCTGCAATTCAGCTGAGAGGAAAAGCCCATGTCACACTCCACCCATGCCATAACTAGTCTCCCACATCAGTAATTCTCTAACTAGCCACATCCAAGTTGTGGCTTCCACATTCTGGTGTAGTTTAAAACAGCCAAGAGGTGTTACGGAAAGTGTTTCCACCCCTCTAGGCAGGGCTTTATTTACTATAGGGGTAGGCAACCTATGGCACATGTGTCGAAGGCAGCACGCAAGCTGATATTCAGTGGCACTCACACTGCCCGGGTCCTGGCCATCAGTCCAGGGGCTGTGCATTTTAATTTAATTTTAAATGAAGCTTCTTAAACATTTTAAAAACCTTATTTACTTTACTTACAACAATAGAATAGTTATATATTATAGACGTATAGAAAGAGACCTTCTAAAAATGTTAAAATGTATGACTGGCACATGAAACTTTAAATTGGAGTGAATAAATGAAGACTCAGCACATCACTTCTGAAAGGCTGCCGATGCCTGATTTAGTAACTAAGCAGCTTGAAAGCACTCCTGAACCCTGACTCCTACACTGAGAATCATTCTTGCCTGTGTGGATAACTTGTAGGGAAGCAAAAAGATGACTGGACAAGGGGGAATGGCGAGAGAAATGGGGAGGGATAGAAAGCTGGAGGCTGGAGAGGATGACAGGAAGTGATGGGGGGGGTCTATGCTTAAGTAGGGGGAATGGCACCAGCAACATGACAAAAAGGGTGGGGGAGGAGGGTTAGAGAAGGCAAGTGCACAGAAAAATTAGAACACAACCTGGGAAGAAGATATGCTCCAATACCACACTGATGAGCTTGGTAAAAAAAAAAAAAAAAAAAAAAAGAGGATGGAGTGCACAGTAAAGAAATTGAAAAGAAACATAAAATGTGTCACGACAACCACTAATGGTATGATACTTCTTTTAAAAATGAGCTGGCATGTATGGACAGGGAAGGAAATACAATAAAAATAGTGAGACTGAGAGAAACATTCTGAGGCAACAGAAGGATTAATACTGTTTTCAGTCATTTTATCCTGCTCTGCTTTCATCTGTAATATTTGCGTTTTATCTTGTTCTGAAAGAAGAATGTCACAAGGATGCTTTATTGTGGGACAGGGGAGTTGGTTAACTAGGTAAGAGGGAGCACCGTTTCTCACACCCAACTACCTCACCCCTGCCCCCATGACACAATTTTCAGTCTGTGATCTACATTACAAACGGATTTCAATTCTTACAGTTCTAAACTGTGACTAGGTCACAGCCCAGCACCATATGCCTTTGGTATTCTGTCCTATCTAAACCTAAAAATGTAGGGCAATATTTTCTATCTCTTCATTATTGCTAGTAATGTATGCAACCATTACAGTCCACATATGTTGCTACCCATTTCTTATGTGCAAATGTCCATTTTTATGCACTGATGCAGGCTTTTACTTGGGCAAATAGGTGCCCTTGGATATGCTGCAGGCTTTACTAAGGATTCCAGGGATTGGACCCTACAGAAATATACAGAAAAGTGATTTCATCAAAAGAGCTAGGTCTGTTTTGAGACGTGTCATACTATAAAGTCACAATTTTACAGGAAAAAGCCCTTCCTTTTAATCTATTTTATATTTACTTCTGTATGGCAACTACTGTACCTTGGAACCACATGCGCTTTCCAGCTGAACTGAACTGAGAATAGCAGCCTCTTATTGAAAGGCTATTGTAACATACAATTATTAAAATTGATTACTATTCAGACAATATCAATTTCATTATCCCTGATTGATTCCCAGCAATGCTCCTTAAGAGCCTTCATTCTTGTCGCTTCAATTATGAGTGCTCCATGAACAATAGCTCAGTACTGCACAACTAATTGCAGTCCTGCTGGTCTCAGTGAGATTGGAGGCAGTCTGCCTTATTAGCAGGCCTCAAGTAAATGGCTGTCATAGATGCTGACGACAGAAACCTGGATATCACAGCCACACCAAATAGGGACGAAAAAAATCAAATAAAGGCCTTCAGGGGCATGAGATTACGTACACAGGTCAGGATACTGTACTAACTGCCAGTTGTTTCAGTGTATGCTGTGGAATTGAAATACTACACTTAGAAGTTGTGCCTGGAGGGCACAATGGATTTATGTTTTCCAGGAAGTGGATCCTAAAAAGAAGTTTGATGACGTTGAAGATTCTGTGCCAGGGAAGGCCTTGAGACGTTTCCCAAAGAAACCCCTTCCCAATGCTCACTGCCAGGATCCCTCACTTTTGGAAAAATGAATGTCAAACCCTAACTGCATTGTACTGTATGATAAAGATGCTGAGAGCTAATAGAGTTAACTCAGTAGGAGCGAAACCCTTCTAGTTGTTCAAGCAATTAGCTGACATTCAGTGGATTCAGTATAACTAATTAAATTGCTAAGGGATTTTGTTCTGAAAGGTTTGCTTCTCAATCTCTCTCCAGCTATGCCCCTAGGACCAAAATTGCTGACTCTCCTCCTCGTTTTAGGTTACTAACATTGGATAGCAAGGTCTGGTTTCCGGATACCTTTGCATTTTGTTACTGAAAGCAAATGGCCTAAAATGTAAATAACTTGCCTGCTGAGTATAGTATGTGTGTGATTCTGTCAGATTCGGTTCCTTCAAGAAGCTAATAGGTGGCTGCAGCTGTGAGACTGGCAGGGGTGGCACTGTTTATGGAGACAGATGGCAAATAGGCCCATGGCCCAAAATGCTGCCACTTAGTCAATTTGTGAGAGAGTTACAGAGAGGTTTTCCTGCAGACAACAGAATATTCAAAAATGTCTGGCAAAGTATTTTTAGTTATAGTCTATTGTAGAGTCCTGAAAGCATGGGAGACCAAAAAGGAGATGAGCACATAAAAGCACCATGAAAAACTAGTACTGGAAAAGTGTAGGGCAACAAAAATGATTAAGGGTATGGAACAAATTCCGTATGAGAGGAGGTTAAAAAGACGGGGACTGTTCAGGTTAGAAAAGAGACGACTAAGTGAGGAAATATGTTAGAGGACTATACAACCATGAGATGTATGGAATCACAGAACTGAATTGAACTGTAAGACTGGAAGGGCCCTTGAGAGGTTTTCTAGTCCAGTCCCCTGCACTCAAAGCAGGATTAAGTATTAGCGAGACCATCCCTGGCAGGTGTTTGTCTAATCAGCTCTTAAGAATCTCTAATTACAGAGATTTCACAACCTCTCTAGGCAATTTATTCCAGTGCTTAACTACATGACAGTTAGGAATTTTCTCCTAATGCCCAAACTAAACTGTCCTTGCTGCAATTTAAGCTCATTGCTTCTTGTCCTATCTCCAGAGGTTAAAGAGAACCATTTTTCCTCCCTGTTCCTTGTAACAACCTTTTATGTACTTGAAATATGTTATGACCCCACTCGTATTCACTTCTCCAGACGAAACAAACCCATTTTTTTCAATCTTCCCTCATAGCTCATGTTTTTTAGACCTTGAATCATTTTTGTTGCTCTTCTCTTGACTTTCTCCAATTTGTCCATAATTTTTCTGAAATGTGGCACCCAGAACTCGACACAATACTCCAGTTAAGGCCTAATCAGCTTGGAGTAGAGTGTAAGAATTACTTTTTGTGTCTTGCTTATAACACTCCTGCTAATACAATGAGAATGTGAAAAGGGAAGTGTTATTTACCCCATCACGTAACACAAGAACTGGGAGCTACCCAATGAAATTTATAGCAAACAGGTTTATAACAAACCTAAAGAAATACTTCTTTCCACAATACACAGTCAATTTGTAGAGATACCAGGAGATGTTGTGAAGGTCAAAAGTATAGCTGGGTTCAAAAAAGAATTAGATAAATTCATGGAGAATAGGTCCATCAGTGGCTATTAGCTAAGATGGTCAGGGATACAACCCCATCTCTGGGTGTTCCTACACCTCTGACTGCCAAGTTGGGACTGGATGAGAAGGGATTGATCACTCAGCAGTTGCCCTGTTCTGTTCATTCCCTCTGAAGTATCTGGCACCAGCCACTGTCAGAAGAGAGGATACTGGACTAGATGGACCATTGTTCTGACCCACTATGGCCATTCTTATGTTCTTAATATTTTGTGATTCATATATGGCTACAGCCTGTACCCATTTGTCATGTTGCAACAAAAACAATGCTCAGAACTGATTTTTCCAAACACTATTCATTTATCCTTCACCTAAGGATAAGCTGGTGACTCTGCCTCAGACTGTGTAAGAGTCAGTGCTTAGATGTGCTGCCCCAAGAACAGCCTAGGGAAGGAAATATGATTCAGAAAATCACAATTCCCTCCCTAACTCCCCTATCGATTCAGGAAAGGGGAGGCATAATGCCATCCCTTAACCAAGCATTTTATTTCTCTTCTTATGCTTGTTCAGCTCATTCTAGTGCCTACTGGGAAATGTAGTATGTCACAAAAGCCCCCATTCCACTTGGGACTAACTTAAACCGCTTTAGCTGTCTATGAGAGCTGGGCAGGTACTCAGTGGGCATGGACACTGGACTGCCATCTAAGCCCTAACAATAGTTTTGCCACAACAAGGTTGAGGCACACTGGCAGGGTGATCTCAGTGCCCATGCTTTCCTTGTTCTGTACTTAAAATAAATGACAGCAGTGCAACCCAAAAAACATAGGTTACCAGAGAAAATTTACGTTGTGTCGAGATATTGTTACTGGGGGATGATTACACGCAGCATTCTAAATTAAGCAAGAAAACAAATATGGTGTTCTGAATGATCACACTTAACTTTATAGTGAAGTACTGTATCTACTGGACTTCTAAACACTGATTTTAAGAATTAATCTCTTTGGATTGGTTTTATTGTTATCGATTTGATTGACACACCATAACAATAGTGTTTATATAGAACACTTCCTGCACATCAAAATTAGGCATGCTTTTCTTCTTCACTGGAAACAAAGGACTTAGAAGGCTGGGAAATTCCTCCTTTGTCTTCAATTCCATCACTGTTTGATCTGCACATTACAGAAACCAGTTAAGACATTTTTAGTGATTTAAAGAGTTTATAAACTGGTAATTTGTCCTGAATTTGTGTTTTTCTTTCGATTTTCCCTAGCACAATACTACGTAATATTAGCGAGAGGCAAGCTATAAGAAGAAAGTCATTAGGCTGGGCTGTCTTAGATAATAAGGAAATTTCACAAGGGACTAGTTACTTATTATGCCAATATGTATGCAAGACTCATTTGGGTTTAATTCATTACTATATCACACTGGTGTAGTGCTTAGGGAAATGATTTTTAAGCAATAGAATGCACTTCACTTATATAGGACATATCTAGAACACAAAATGATTTCCCAAATCAAATATCTAAGCTTCATTTTTTAAAAGGTTATCGTTAAAAAAATAATCAACTGTGGGGGCAAAATGCCTTCTGAGAACCACACTGCGGACCTGAGATACAAAATGTTGTGGGCTTGTGATGCTGAATACAGTCTTGAATCAACAAATTTTGGGTGAAATTCTGACTTTTCTGAAAGTCAGTGGGAGTTTCCTGATCATCGACTATAACTAGAATTAGAAGGATTAAATTTACACTCTTGGACCTCCCTGTTTTATATTCAGATTTCACTATAACCAAACATAGTTTATAGATTGCAAGACCAGAAGGGAGCGCTGTGATCATGTAATCTGACCTGTATAATAACTCAGCCCACAGAACTTCCCCAACATAACTTCTAGAGCATATTGTTTAGAAAAAAAATCCAATCTTGATTTAAAAATCGTCAGTGACAAAGAATCCACCACAACCCTTGGCAAATGGTTCCTGTGGTTAATTACTCTCACAATTAAAACATGCATGCCTTATTTCTAGTCTGAATTTGTCTAGCCATTGGATCATGTTATTCCTTTCTCTGCTAGACTGAAGAGCCCATTATTAAGTATTTGTTCCCCATGTAGATACTTACAGATTGAAATTAAGCCATCTCTTAACCTTCTCTTTGTTAAGATAAATAGATTGAACTCCTTGAGTCTGCCACTATAAGGCATGTTTTTTTATCTTTTCATCATTTTCTTGTGGTTTTTCTCTGAACTCTCTCCAGTTAATCAACATCCTTCAATTGTGGGCAACAGAACTGGACACAGTATTCCAGCATGATAACACCAGTGCCAAATACAGAGGTAAAATGATCTCTTTGCTTCTACTTGAGATTCTCCTGTTTATGCATCTAACCATCACATCATCCCTTTTGGCCACAGTGTCACACTGGGAGCCCATGTTCAGCTGATTATGCGCCATGATGCCCAAATATTTATCAGAGTCTCCCTTCCTGACAGTATGGCCTACATTATTTGTTCTTAGCTGCATGCAATTACATTTAGCCATGGTAGAATGCATGTCGTTGCTTGCACTGAGCTTACCAAACTATTCAGATCACTCTGAATCAGTGACCTGGTCCCATCATTATTTACCATCTCCTCATTGTTTGTGTCATCTGCAAACTTTATCAGTAAGAGTTTTATGTTTTCTTCCAGGTCACTGAGAAAAATGATAAATAGCATTAGCCCAAGAACCAATCCCTGATGGAGCTCGCTAGAAGTACACCCGCTGAATGGTGATTCCCTGTTTACAGTTACATTTTGAGGCCTATCAGTTAGCCAGCTTTTACTCCATTTAATGTATGCCATGTTAAATTTACATACTTTCTAGTTTCTAATCAAAATATTGTGCAGTGCCAAGTCAAATACCTTACAGACCTTTAAGTATATTACATCAACACTATTACTTTTAATCAATCAAAATTTTGATCTCATCAGAAGAAGATTTTCTGCATTATTATTGATAATTCAACCATTTCTATGTAGTAAAGGACCAATACCATTGTTAGGATTCTTTTTATTCTTAATATACTTAAAAGCTCCATATTGTTCTTAACTCTGCTGGTCACCAGTTTCCCCTTGTGTCCCTTTGATTCCCTTATCAGTTTAATAGAATACCTAGTTTTTGATTTATATTTGTTACTATCACCTTCCCTTTTCTTTCTCTCTCTCACCCACACACGTAGAGAGCGAGAGCTACCTTCACTTCCTTTCTAAACTAGGCCAGTTTTTTTTTTACTTTGTATGACCTTCTGACTTGATAGTGAAATTGTGGCTTTTTGAACATCTAGTAAAGTGTTCTTATACAATTACCAATTAACATTCATATTTTTCCGATTAAATTCTTCCTCCTAGCTCATTTGGCCTACAGCGGTTTTTAGCTTTGCGAGACTGGCACTTTGCAATCACCAAGAATATATATATATTTTACTGGTTCTGATTTTACTCTGTTTGCATACTATAAATGTGATAAAGTAATGATCATTGATATTTAAGCTACCATTAATTTTTAGTTTGTGATCTATTCCTCTTTGTCTGTCAAAAGGAGGTCTCACATTAATCCCGCCCAACTTTAGGAAAACAAACAAAAGGGCCACACTGATCTTCATAAGATATTAATACAAAGAGAAACAGAATGTAGATGATTCCTTTACATAAAAATCCACAAGAGACCCAGAGACATCTTTCCTTTGAATATTAATAATCCATAAAATTCAGTATAGATTTTATTGCAACCGTCTGGGTCTTGGATTTCTAGAGGTTTCCAGAGATCCATAGTCCATATCCTACCAGTTTTTTAAAACATATTTCTATGTTCTCCAAGTTATTATGCATGGGTATGGAGAGCACTGGGATAAGGTGAAGAGCGATATACTTCATGCAATTTGTTTGGCTTTTTTTTTTTAAAGAAGTCTTGTACTTGCACCTATATTTAATAGGCGTATTAATAATTAACACATATATCGATACTAATGACCCCCAACTGACCACATAGTTTGTGGAATGGAAATCTGTAGATTCACTTGGCTAGTAGCTGCCAAGGAGGGTGCTGATTTCAATTTCCAAAGAGCTAATAAAGAAGATTCCAACTTCAGTCTAAATGCATTTAAGCCATAAACTTTTCTTATGGAGGAACACTTAAACTTGCATTCTAGAAGGAGGCTGCAATACAGTAATGGAGAAGTGATCCTTATCTCAGGCTCTGCACTCCACCATACACACCCACCAAAGCACCATATACACTCACCCCCATTGGTATGACTGAGCCAGAGTTTACTGCCCTTTAACTGAGGGCTGCAAGACATATTCTCACAGGCCTTTGTGTAAGAAATGGTTTAAGGGTTTGAAGATTTTTTTTTGTAGCATTTTAAGTCATTAAGCTTAAATTACGGATTGCATTGTACACCAGTGACAAATCAAATCTTAACAGAGATGGATTTGTGAGATTCTGAAGGGAAGATCACCATCTGGGATCAGGACCAAATGCCCCCTATAGTACAGTGAGTTACAGCTATTCATATTATGAAGGGATCTACACCTTTCTCTTGTAAAGTCCTAGCTGTTGCTATAGGGAACGACAGTTTCACAGTGAAGAGTGTGAAGGATATATGGAATGAGAAACAAAAGATAATTGCTGGTAGAATCTGCTACCCCAAACAGAATGGAAGAAGAACAAGAGGGGAAAAAATCCATCTCCCAAGGTACTTACTATATGTTCCACTCTATGCATCTGATGAAGTGGGCTGTAGCCCACAAAAGCTTTTGCTCAAATAAATTTGTTTGTCTCTAAGGTGCCACAAGTACTCCTGTTCTCTAAGCCAGTGGCAACTGTATTTAAGTTGATGGAACATAGTTGATTGTGAGACTAGTTGAATGTGATATTAATAGAGTAAGTGAGAATCTGTAGTTATGGTCTACTTGAACTCAGTATAGGAATAGGATGACAGAGGGCAGAAGTACAAAGGGTATTAGATTTCAAGAAATCATAATTTGGAGAATTTAGAAATCTGATGAGTAAGGTACAACAGAAGGAAGTAGTAACATCCTTCGGTGTGGGAAAATGTTAAGGATTCCTGAGAGGCAGTCTAATTAAGGCATAACAGACTACAGTTTCTGTGATAAACAAAGAAAGCAGCAAATAGGCTAAGTCCAGTGTAGCTCCCTGAGGGGAAGCAAAAATATATGAGGGTAAATGAAAACTTGTCCTGGAAAGGGAAAATGAGGAAGCAAAAATATTCAGATAGGCACAGCTTGCAGGGAAACAGAAGGGCAGAGAAAACAAGTTAATGCTAGCCAAAGCAGTCCAGGGGATTCCATAGACATATCAAGTGAAAAAGTACCAGGGAGAAAGTAGAACCAATGTGGGGGATGAAATTAAAGCTGAGATAGCTGAGATGGAACTCCCTTGTCAAATCTGTCTTCACCATGAAAAATATGGAGGTTTATATAATGAGTTACAGAAAGCAGAACCAGTCATATTAACCACTGATAAAGAACAGGTAAGTAAATAGTTAAAGGAAAATTTAAATATAAATGAATCAGCTAAGCTAAGGGCACAGCTACACTAGAGAATTTACAGTGATGCCACTGCACCGGTGGAGCTGCGCTGCTGTAAGCTCTCTGTGTAGCCACTCTCAGTCAACAGGAGAGAGCTCTCCTGTCATCTTAGCTACTCAAGCCCCCACGAGCGGCAGTAGCTATGTTGGTGGGAGAAGCTCTCCTGCGGACATAGCGCTGTCCACACTGGTGTTTATGTCAGTATAATGTACATTGCTCAGAGGGATGGTTTATTCACACCCATGAGCAATATAAATTATGCCATCATAAGCTGTCGTGTAGACATAGGCTCAGCCTCAATACTGCTACAGGTGCCTTTAGCCAGGGCCGGCTCCAGGCACCAGCAAAGGAAGCAGGTGCTTGGGGAGGCCAATGGGAAGGGGCAGCATGTCCAGGTCTTTGGCGGCAGGTCCCTTGGTCACTCTCGGAGGGAAGGAGAAGCGGCGCGGTAGAGCTGCCACCGAAGTGCCGCCGATTGTGGCTTTATCTTTTTTTTTTTCTTCGCCGCTTGGAGTGACAAAAAATCTGAAGCTGGCCCTGCCTTTAGCTCAAGGATGTGGTAAGCTTTGCTGTTGCCGGAAAAGATACCCAGTTTTACTCTACTATGAAGTCTATTTGGCATGGAACAGCTGATTTCTATGGACCATGTAATCATTTGTTTCTGAAGCGTCACCAGTCACTGTCAGAAACAGGATTTCAGGCTAAGGACAAACTTGATCATTTCTGCTCCTATCAAGAACTTTGGAAAACAAGGAAGTCACAGACTTCAGGTTAAAAAACTGTAGCATCTCTCATCCATCACCGCTGAAAATAACTCATTTGGTTTGTGAAACTTATTTTTGCTTTCCTTGGCAGAATAAACAGATAAATGTGCCAAATTCTGTCACTGGAACCCAATCTGCAAAAAAATCAGTTGTCTTATGAACTGATCTGGAAAGAAATGCAAGTTTTAAAACTGCTGTAATATTCCATAATAAAGTTCTGGTACTTGAGACATTTCTATCGGTTACAGCTGAAATTCCTACCTACTAGTCACCACAAACAATATCATTATTATATTATATTTCTCCTATCCAAATGCATTTGGTTTGTCAAAAATATAATACACCAGAAAGGAAAACCATTCCATTTCAGAAATTATATTCAAATGTACACCAGCATTCACTCAAATATATGAAGGACTTTGAAGAAGAGAGACATAGTTTTGCTTCCTTTCATCCTTTGACAGTCTGGTCTATCTGCATGTTCTATGTCTAGCACAATGGGACATCAATCTCGGTCCGAGCCTCTAGGCACTACTTTACTAAAATAATAAGTTAATAATAACAGTGATTTAATTCAAAGAGGGATGGCAAGGAATAAAATGCTTTACGATGTACTAAAAATAATACTTGCAATACACTCAAAATTAATTCTCGTTGACATTATTACAAAAGTTCCCGTAACGCATATAGCAGAATGCACAGACAGCAGCAGCACAAAAAGGTAGAACCATTCAACTCAAACAATCAAACACAGACTCTTTAAAGTTTAAGACCATTCCAGATATTTTGGCTGTGTATGTTTCTTAAGTATCAAAAGTTGTGTTTATAATTATACTGTCAAGTTGTTTGCATTCTTGTACTATCACATTTCTATGGTGAAACTGAATCAATAAATCTAAAGGTTTGCTAACTGGAAATCTTTTTCCATTACTGCCCTCCCGCTCCCCCTTCCCCTCCCCCCCACGTCTGTCTAAAATGCACATGAAATTCAATTATCTCTATCCTACCTCATAAAAATGAATCTTCATGACATGGTTGATTAGAATAGTCAGCATTACATATTTATGTTTATGGAAAATTCCTGCCTTTAGGCAGAGATGAAAGTAACTTAAAAGGACTTACTGGTATACCGGAGTCCTGAGTGGAGGCATGGCCTCAACCGGAAGAGATGGGGCCTTTCAAGATTTAAAGGCCCTGTGGCTCCGGCTGTGGCTGGGAACCCTAGGACCTTTAAATCACCCCAGAGCTACCAGCTGCAGAGGCGTCTGGGAGCCCCGGGGCTTGGGATGAATTAAAGGGCCTGGGGAATCCCTGCAGAGGCCGGATCATCGGACCCTTTAAATCCCCGCCCGAGCCTGGCTGCTAGAGCTCCCGGATCTCCCAGCAGTGGCCGGAGCGCCGGGCCCTTTAAATTTCCATCTGATCCCGGCTACCGGAGCTCCAGCTGCGCTTTAAAGGGCCCGAGGCTCCCTGCAGTGGCCAGAGCACCAGACCCTTTAAATCACCACGACGGAAGCTGGTCCAGTCCAGCACAGCATCATACTGGCTCTTGCCGGTACACTGTAGCGGCTTACTTTCACCTCCGCCTTTAGGGATCAGTTCAGTATTTAAAGGATAAATGCATACATTATATTTATGCAGGAATTTAGTTCAAGTGCAGGTACTCTGGCTGTATTTTTAGATGACTGCAGAGAATAAAATATTGCAAAATATATTCATAAGCATTCATTTGCACAGAAACCTCAAATTCACTTTGATGGTATTTACAATTGCAACCCTTATATATTTGTTTTCCCACAAACATTCATATGAACTTTTATTAGTCTCATTTATTGTTCACAAGAAATTATAGAGTGAGGAAGTGCTTAAGAGAGTTCAGGACTGCACTTGCATCTGGACTGAATTAATCTAGCATTTAAAAGGTAACTGACATTTAAAATCTATTTATATGAGTTAAATTGGAGTCCAGTGTATGGTATTGTATTCCTATTGGCTAGAGATGCTTGGGAACATTGAGACAATATGCTGTTGCAACTCCTGTTCAGGATTGCACCTGTGTCCAATTAATTCTGGAGTCTTGTCTCTACGAAGGGAGAGCACCTTCAGGAAGCAGAGAAGAATAGCCTTGAAGATCTATGATACTTTGAAATTCTGTGTTCTTTCTTTCTCTCTTTTTGATTATTAAATGTCAGCATTTTCAATCCTATCCTTTAGTTCAGGGTTAGGCAACTTACGGCACGCGTGCCGAAGGCAGCATGCGAGCTGATTTTCAGTGGCACTCACACTGCCCGGGTCCTGGCCACCAGTCTGGAGGGCTCTGCATTTTAATTTAATTTTAAATTAAGCTTCTTAAACATTTTAAAAACCTTATTTACTTTACATGCAACAGTAGTTTAGTTATATATTATAGACTTATAGAAAGAGACCTCCTAAAAACGTTAAAATGCATTACTGGTACGCGAAACCTTAAATTAGAGTGAATAAATGAAGACTTGGCACATCACTTCTGAAAGGTTGCCGACCCCTGCTTTAGTCTTTACTCAAAAATATTCCCACTGAAATCACTTGTTAGGAAACCAAGCTGATGTTTTGTGGTTCCTCAAAATACAATGTTAACAATAAAAACATTGAGTGAAATTCTTGTACCACTGAAGTTAATGCCAAAGTCCCATTGTCGTCAGTGGAGCCAGAAAATCACCCATTGTGCTATATCTTACATTATTGTTTTCTTGTAAAATATTATGGGGCAAGGGCAAAATATACTGAAGATGTAGGGAAAGAGAACTGACATATTTTGCACTACAGTACAAATGATATACTGCTGTTCATTAGTTTGGGTAAGTTCAGTTTACTCATTACAATCACCCTTCCTCCTTCCTCCAGGCCACACATACAGTTCACCTAACCATACATACAGTTCACTTAACCAAAGTTTAGTCAAAGTTTAGGACTTAGGCCATTTTCCTCCACAGTATCTACCGTGGTCTTTTTGAAAATCCCACTAGATGCCTATCTGCATCTGCCCTAACCACTGGATCAGCCTTCTCCAACTATATACAGTATGGTCTGTCCCTATAACTTTCTTCAATCTCTCTCTCAAAGAAAATTATGAAGACAAGTTAAGCCATTAACAGGTGTAGTTCCATTAGGGTCACAATATTTGATTGTCGTCGATGGAGTTGGAGTTATATCAGGGCTGCATTTAGCCCATAATATGTTTCTTTTATAAAAATGTATTTAAGCAATTTAATATTTAGACAACTTAGAAGGTTCTACCGGTATAATTTATCATGGTTTCTGTGGCACTGAACAATGAGAAGGCAGAACAAAACAGTTTATTTTACAGTGAGTCTTTGTTGCCTTTCAGCGATCTGAGATGATCTTAGTCCTGCTAAAAGACTGGACCATTTACAGGCACTAGACAGATTTCTATTCTTATTGTGCACGTTTTTCAATATTTCCCTACTGGGGGTTTTACATACTTTAGGAAGATAATCCTTACCTAGGCTGTGTCGCTAATTAGAACATTTAACCAAAGCCAATAATTACAACTGTGCTAAATCGCACTGAAATTTTACATTGAGTATGTTCCATGGGGAAAAAAAGGTCTAAAGAACAGAAGATAAAAGCCAAAACAGTATTTTATTGTCTGAAGATCTCTAGCATTCTGTCTGGTGGGTTAGGGTAGTATCCACGCAGGAGGCAGAAGGCCAACATTAGACTCATAGGAGTCCTGCATAGTGGCTGATCTCAGGGGTCACAGATGGAGCCATTGCACAGGGATGTCTGTGCAGCCTATTTTCACCTCAGAAAAGATCTCCTTACTGCCCCTGTAAAGTCTAGTGAGGACAGACTCAGTCAGAGCAGGACCACTGTTTCATACTTAAGTGGATCTAGTTGCCTTATACCCCATACAACCTGTGCAGAGAAAGTACAGCTTCTATCTCACATAAGGCCCACCCGTGTAGATGTCCGAGCTCGAGCTGGAGCCCAGGCTCTGGACTCCACAAGGGGGAAGGGTCCCAGAACCTGGGCTCCAGCCCCAAGCCCGGAAGTCTACACTGTAATTTTATAGTCCCATGTCCCGAGCCTTGTAAGCCCGAGTCAGCTGACTCAGGCCAGCCACGGATGTTTTATTAGATACCATAAGGTCCAACCATTCAAGCTTTAGGGGGGTGCAGCAAGTTCTTACTCTGGCCCTCACCACATATGAAGGTGATACAAATGTTGTTAATGATTAGTTTTAAACCATCATGAACTATATCAGTTTTCTTTCCTTCTATATCTTATTTAGGATTGTAAATACAGTCTTTTCTCACTGTTGAGTCTGGGCCAAGAAGTAAGTTAGGAAAATTAAATTAATGCCATTCCACCCTAACATTTAGAAAAGGCAAGTTAAGCAGCTGCCAGCTATTCTAAGTAATTCAAAGTACATTTAAAAAAAACTTACAACAATATATAGTCCATCTTGTCAGTTTGTTTTCAAGCTACCTGTATGATGTGTTCTATATTGTTTATATTACATATGAACAGATTTCCTTGCAATAGCTCTGAGGCTTGCCAAACAGATGTTGAGGGAAAACAACTTAAAACATTCAATTTACAAAACAGAAAACTCAGTTTTTCTAAGGCCAACATTTTGGTCTGAGACCATCTTTTGGGTAAACACTAAAAACAGTGTTTATCTATCTATCTGATAGAGAATTGATAGCCAGCCACTCCAAACTCTTGCCCGATAATACTTTATCAAAAGACTGATGCTACTGTAATGCCGACAGACCCCGGTAGGCAGCAGGTGGGATTGAACTAGGGACCTCTGGAGCCTCTTCCGCGTGAGCTAAAAGCCGCCTGGTTCTTAGCTAAGGCTATAGAGCAGGCTCATTTTAACTCTCTCTAAGTGGTCTTGGTGCCACTAGATGGGACAAAGCACCACATCCAGGAGGTGTGTGGGTTACACTACCACAAAGAAAAGCGACTAGCCCCTCAAAATTAAACAGGTTAAACAGATAACAGGATAACAGCTGTATAAACATTCCCATTCAGATTCTCCATAGGGTCCAAACTATCTGTGTAAAGCTCTCTCTATATGTAAGGTCCAGACTTTCTTTTTAAGTTCCAATCCTGCTACAAATCAGCAATCAGACTTGACAGTGTCCTGCTTCACAAGAGAGTAACATGCAGAGCTCGGCTCAAAGGTATGCAAAACCTCTTGTCCTCAGCATTCACAGTTGCAGAAAAATGGTCAGAACTTCCGAACACATAAGGCCTGATCCCATACTCTGATACCACAGTGATGTGTCCTGTATAAATAGTTTGATCAATGGCTACTTCCCCAATAAAAAAATCAGTGGTTTCAATAAGTGTTTTGCAGTATTGCCCACCCTCAGAATTCAAAGGTTATAAACTAGTCCCCCAAAAATCATGATATTGGCTTTAAAAACACGATACTTGGGGAAAAAACATGTCAGTCTTTTTATTTGCCTACTGGTTTGAGGACCTTCAGTGTTCACATTTTCAATCTTGTCTTTGTATCCATGTGGATGGGATCTTTCATAGTTAAAAAAGTAAGCCAACACTGCCAGGTAATCACCTGTCTCCTCGAACTAGGGCTTTAAGAAAAAAACACCAAAAATCATGTCAGTTGTCAACACTGGTTTTGAGTGAGCCAGGACTGAATCCAAAGAGATGATATTACTCTATTTTTCATTATACTCTTGCTTCTACAATCCTGCAAGTATCAACACTGAAATATCTGGAGGGTGTCTGTGTACATATAAACACTTGTTTGCTTTTAAATAATTACAACCTTTACATCAGAATCTAGAGATCTGTCAGATAAATATGGCTACAGCCCAACACCTTTTTAACATAATAAACCTATAAAAAGACTGCCAGCTTTAGCACTTGCTTTGAATGGTCTGAATTTGTCAATCTGTGCACATCCAAAATCATTTCAGGGTTTAACAAAATAATGTTCCCTATAAAAATAATCCCTCATTTTACAATAGGATTTGGGTCATTATGGAAGTATTTTTTTAACAAAGTTCTGCATTAATTTTATACATTTTTTTTCAAATCATTCTAAGTCCCTTACAAGTATATCTGATGCAAGTGTCACAAACATCATGAGAAAGTTGAACACAAGCAGCAGAACTGATGTTTGCAAACAACATACTGTACAGAAGAAACAAAAGATTAAAAGAAAGTATTTACATATTATCAGAAACGTTAGCTACCAGTGCTAATAATAAATCTTAAAGGTACATACCTGAAAATCTTTTGAATATCTTCAGCTTTGATTTCCTTGAGAATCTCGTGGTAGAAATGAGGGTCACTTGGTTCTGAAGAAGAGGGGGAAGGAGGACATTTTTTTTGTGCATAATATCCTATTAAAATTCCAAAAATAAATAAAATCAAAACAGTGCAAAATAGTTTAAATATCCGACAAAAGCTGCAGCGGTTGCTCTTTGGTGCGGGTCTTGTATAATGTGACACATAGTCCGGGTCTTCCTGAAGTCGCTGAAATCTTCCTTTAGGGGATGCTGAGGGCTGAATAGGCTCGAGATCAATGTTAGTATTTTGTGAATTTCCTGAATGGTGATCAACTATGCCATCCAGTTGGAAATGGTCAAAGCCAGGCTCCTCCAGCTCTTTTTCCATGTCCCATTCTAGTTCCAATGTGGTGGCCTGGAGGTCATCATTGTCAAGGTATTGAGAGTGCCCCTGTATTCTCTGGTCTGCGTTCACTTTGCGATAAGCCATCTTTTTTTCTATTAAAAAATGACAGAAAGCAGTATTTAAATATTTTCGTGCATCAGTTCTGTCTTCATATGCAATAGTGTGTGACTCTCATCACACTTAGAGGGATGTGTGTGTCCATATTTAAGAAAAAATTGAGTCCACAATGTTGCATTCTTCCTAAGCATAACCTTCTTTAATTTTTTTCTCAGTGTCATTATACTGTCAGTGTTTCTATTAGCAATTCCATTTGGTATTAAAGAAAAGGTTATAATAATGGTAATAGCATATTAAAAAGCATGAGGATGTAGGGAGTATTTCAGTACTAACAAGGGAACATACAAGTTGTCCTAGTAGTTTTTTCTGCATCTTTAATTTCTATAGTTCTCTAATATAGCATTAATCCAGTGAGTACAAATGTTATATTTTCAAAATGTCCAAAACAAGTATTTATCAATATACTTCAACATCTTTTTGGAGCTATTGCACATGGCACATGTCAATTTCTGTACACAGATTTCATTTCACTTGACATCTAAATCAACCATGCTGCTCAAGTAAAATACAGTGTCTAGTACAATGGGTACTGGAACACGTCTAGGACTTGTAGGCCTTATGGGTAATACAACAAATAAATAAAAATAAAGTTAAAGAAAACATAAATAAAATAGCTTTATTTGTCTGATTGCAAAGACAAAGGAATGCGGGATTAAAGTTTGAAATTTGAGGGTGACACTCAACTTTACTTACACATCAATAAAAGGCTTCCATTTGGATAGACTGTTCTATTATTTACAGGTATTAAAATGCATAGTTTCTGAATGACTGATGAATTTACTTCGAAATTGCCCCAGCTGCTTTGCTCCAGTTAGTTTTTCCATTTTAATGAATCAAATTACTGCCAGGTTGAGATTCTTACCTAAAGCATTTACTTAATAGTAAAGCATAACTCTAGCAATTCTAGACATTTCTACAGCTGTGTGAGCCTTCTAAGCGGAACTCTGACCTCTAATACAAACATTCAAAGTCAATTCTCTACAAATCATTTTTAAACTGACTGCAGTGATGAGGCTCAGTTTTCATCCATACTTTGACAATAGACATTCCATCACATGAGCATCAGCAATTTAATGCTTTTCAAACATCAGACAGACTCATCAATTAGAATGAAATGCAGATACACATATTAACGCCTCACAATGATGGATATCTGAGTGACATCCGCACTGCTACCTTCCTTGTTGCACATTAATACATTTTCTTGATCTAAGACCTCGCTTCCAGATGGCATTTTCTGGGTCACATACTGGATGAACCCACTTTATATGACAAAATAGAAAAAGAGTTTAGCCATAATCTTTGAAAAGAACAAAAGGTTACAAAACAGTATGATCTACTGAAACAGCATATCATACTTTAAAAAAAAATTGTCTTGCTCTATACAGTATCTAATTTACAAATCCTGCTTCCCTACAGAACAGCTGCCATTTCAATGTCCCTTTCCTAAAAACAGACACAGCAGACAGGCTTACAACAGCCAACAGGATACCCACTTAAGTTATACTATACCGGATTTTATAGCACAGCTCCCACATACATTTTGCACCCGATCCCTCCATCCCTACTCAGACAAAACTCCCACTGACTTCAGGGGAAGTAGATACAGATGCTAAGATATGACCCAAAACAACATTTTAGAGGGTCAAGGTTACAGTCAGATTAGCAGCCAATTAGAGGAGCTTAAGACCATGCTTGAAAGAGATCAGCAGTCTTCCCAACTTTCAAGGCTGAAAGTCCATTGCCAGTTTTACCTAAGGCTACTGCAGTATCTGCATCATACACTTGTATTTCTCAGTTACCAGTGTACTACTCTGTTAGTTACTACAAGGGAATAACTTCAATATTGCAAATATAGGGGTTATCTAATTGCAAACATTTGGACCATGATTTACCCATAGATTTAGCTTTACGCTTGTATGTAGTCCCACTGAACTTCTTAAATGACTGGAACAACTTTAAATCAGAAAAAATAAGTCTGTGAAAGTCTGGTTTGCTTTTAAAGGAATAAAAACACAAAATGTACATTTAATTAACCTTTCAAAAGAAATTGACACAGCTCAGAGTTCAAATAAACATTCCAGTATTAACTCATTCAATTTTGCTGGGATGGGACATTGTTTTTTTTTATTTTAACAATGACCTGGAGTGATGTTCTTGAAAATCTTGCTACTGCTCTTAGATAAACAAGGGCTTGATTGTGCAAGGTGCTGAGCACTGTACCCTCCATCTAGCAAAGCATGTAGGCATGTCCTTAAAATTATGCATGTGCTTCAGTGCTTTGCAAAACAACATTCAGAATCCCAAGAAGGCCCTGATCCTGCAAAAGCTCTCACACACATTTAATGTTATGCATATGAGTGGCCTCACTGGGTCTCAGGCTCCTTTGTTAGGGGTGGGACTGGGCTGCATATCATCAATATACAGTGGTCACAATTAAAAACAGTCAGCCCTTACGGACAGCTGCCAAACCACAAGATCTTTGCAGACCTGTATTTTACTGATTTCTATGATGAATTAATTTAAGCTTTTGTGTATATGTTCCTTTAAACACAAACCAAAACTTTTTTTTTTAAAAAGCCATTTCAATCAATTAAAATGTCAGCATTCCACAACAGGTAGAAAAGAAATAACTACCGTATGTCAGATCGTGTGGTGACAACTGTCACTAACTGCTAACTTTTTATGGCGGCCACTGTATACTGGCAGTATGCAATTAGTGTATGCATTTATGACATTTAAAATGTATGTTTCAATTGAATCTATATTAATAAAGGTCATTTAAATATCAACTTAAGCACACTACAAACATTTCTTTAAAGTGTTGTTATTCTGCATAAACAGTAACCACCTTTTCTTGAAATTTAATAGTGCAGCCATTTTATTTTTACTCAAAATACCACAATCATTTAGACCATTTACTAGATCAGGGATCAGCAATCTTTGGCATGTGGCCCATCAGGGAAATCTGCTTCCCTCTATACTCACCATAAGAAATAGTGTGGGTGGTTGGAAAAAATGACTTTTAATGGTGTTTTTTCATCCTGATTTTTGGCATGTCATTGGTCGTTTGTCTCATTGTTCTTTATCCAGATTGTTTTTGTTGTTGGTGTTTTAAGCCCTTATAATGATTTTGTACCTACGACTACTGTGGGTAGGTGGGAAGACAATATCGAGTCTCCTTACAGGATTTTAGCTCAATATTGCCGCAGTTATGGAAAGTTAAAGTGCCTCCCCTCAAAGCTAACACAATGTCAGCTGTTTAAAGGGAAAAACAGCTGCCCTCATTCCTGAAATCAAAATACTACACACACACACAAGGGATGGGAACTTTAAGGTAGTAGAGGGTCACAAAATTCACTAAAACCCTTTGGTGGACCAGGGTTGGGTGATGCAGGAGGGTTGGGAGCACTGGGTTCTGCCATGCCAGGGTTATGTGAGCAGAGGGAGGGGAGACCTTTGGGGGAAGGCAGGATTAGAAGTAGAGCCCACCCCTCACTCACTCCATGGCAGCTCCTGTCACATGGGTCTGAGCCTGGCTCCTCACTCCAACTTATTAGCACTTGCCATAGTGTCACATGATGCACAAATCCACACATAGGCATGGACCTCCTCCTGTGATACTCCACCCAGTTCCTGGCACTACTGGATCGCCTAATCTTAGATGGGATGGGCCAGCCTGATGTACCCCCTGTGCAACCAGTTTCACATCCCTGAGACAGATATTTCAGAAAGCCTTTGAAGAGATCCCACACCAAAGGCTTCTAAGCAAAGAACACAGTCATGAGATAAGAGGGAACGTCCTCTTATGAATAAGTATCTGGTTAAAAGACAGGAAACAAAAGGTAGGAATAAATGGTCAGTTTTCACAGTGGAGAGAGGTAAATAGTGTACTGGGACCTGTGCTGTTCAACATATTCATAAAGGATCTGGAAAAGGGGTAAGCAGCAAGATGGCAAGTTTGCAGGCGACACAAAGCTATTCAAGATAGTTAAATCCAAAGCTGACTGTGAAGAGTTAACAAAGGGTTCACAATGCTGAGTGACTGGACAACAAAATAGCAGATGAAACTGAAGGCTGATAAAAGCGAAGTAATTCATATTGGAAAATATAATCCCAACTATATACGAAATGATGGGCTCTAAATTAGCTGTTACCACTCAGGAAATAGATCTTGGAGCCATCATGTATAGTTCTCTGAAAACATGTGCTCAATGTGCAGTGACAGTCAAAAATACTAACAGAATGTTTGGAACCATTAGGAAAGGGATAGATAATAAGACAGAAAATATCATGACAACACTATATAAATCCATGGTACGTCCACACCTTGAATATGGTGTGCAGTTCTGGTCACCCCATCTCAAAAAAAGATGAATCAGAACTGGAAAAGGTAGAGAAGAACAACAAAAACGATTAGGGGTATGGAACCATTTCCATATAAGGAGAGATTAAAAAGACTAGGACTGTTCAGTTTAGAGATGCAGGGACTAGATGACAGGAGATGGATCATCCGATAATTGCCTTGTTCTGATATTTCCCCCTGAAGCATTTGGGCACCAGTCACTGTCAGAAGACAGGATACTGGGCTAGATCTGGATACTGGATCGCTGGTCTGACAATGTATGACCATTCTTATGTCCTTACCTATAGATAGCTATAGATATATGATACACACAATATTTATATATATACATATATGGGCTGTCAATTATTCGCAGTTAACTCATGCGATTAACTTAAAATTAATCACTATTTCTCACAGCTTTAATTGCACTGTTAAAAACTAGAATACAAATTGAAATTTATTAAATTTTTTTATCTTTTTCTACATTTTCAAATATATTGATTTCAATTACAACAAAGACTACAAAGTGTACAGTGCTCACTTCATATTATTTTTTATTACAAATGTTGGCACTGTAAAAATGATAAAAGAAATAGTTTTTTTTAATTCACCTCATACAAGTACTGAATCTCTTTATCATGAAAGTGGCAACTTACAAATGTATTTGTTACATAACTGCACTCAAAAACAAAACAATGTAAAACTTCAGCACTTACAAGTCCTCTCTGTCCTACTTCTTGTTCAGCC
The DNA here is from genome assembly GCF_025201925.1 of Gopherus flavomarginatus. NCBI lineage: Eukaryota > Metazoa > Chordata > Testudines > Testudinidae > Gopherus > Gopherus flavomarginatus. Next base: position 101,265,233 of record NC_066624.1, on the reverse strand, counting down.
AATCACTACAATACACAAGTGTGTTTATATTTACATGAAATAATGCTGCCAGCTTCTTATTTACAATGTCACCCAAAAGTGAGAACAGGTGTTCTCATGCAACCTTTGTAGCTGGCATCGCAAGGTATTTACATGCCAGATATGCTGAACATTGGTATGCCCCTTCAAGCATCGACCACCATTCCAGAGGACATGCCTCCATGCTGATGACACCCGTTAAAAAAATAATGTGTTAATTAAATTTGTGACTGAACTGTATGTCTCCTGCTCTGTTTTACCCACATTCTACTATATATTTCATGTTATAGCAGAGTCAGATGATGACCCAGCACATTGTTTGTTTTAAGAACACTTTCACTGCAGATTTTATGAAATGCAAAAAAGTTATCAATGTGAAATTTCTAAAGATACAGCACTGAACCCAAGGTTTAAGAATCAGAATCTTTCAAATTCCAAAAATCTGTGAGGGACAAGGTACGGAGCATGCTTTCAGAAGTCTAAAAAGACCAACAGTCTGATGAGGAAACTACAAAACCTAAACCAGCAAAAAAGAAAACCAACTGTCTGCAGGTGGCATCTGACTGAGATGATGAAAATGAACATGAGTCAGTCTGCGCTGCTTCAGATTCTTATCGAGCAGACACCATCATCAGCATGGATGCATGCCCTCTCAAATGGTGGTTGAAGCATGAAGGGACATATGACTTCAAAAGGAGCAGTAGTAGGCCAAAGGTAAAACTTTCAAAAGTGCCTAAGTGACAAAGGATCCTAGGTGCCATTTTCAAAAGTAACGTAGACATTGTGATAGAAGCAGAGCTGCTCTGTGGTAATTTTTGAATACTGCGTGTTGACCTAGCTATTGGAATTTTTACCATATGAATATATGGGTTCAGTTGAACAGCGGGCTAATAAGGAAAAAAGCAGGAAGAAAGAATAGCTCAAAATAAGCCACCCTCATCAAACACTTCAGGGTTGTTACAGGACAATGGCAGAGCTATTGGTTCTGAGGAGTCCCGCTCAACCTACTGAACTGTTTTTTAATGAACAGAGCCAACTCCCTCTCCCCCCAGAACTGACAAGAACAAAAACTCCAGTTGAATAAAAAGAGACTATTTCCAGAGGGGTGGTAATTACTGGGGAGGTTTCTGGGGAAAGCAGACAGATACAGGCTCCCACTGGGGTGTCTGCGGAAACTCGGCCTGCTTAGGTGCCCTTCAGGGGATGGTAAGCCTTTACATAAGACAGACGTCCATGAAGCCTGTCTGTTTTAATATCCTTTCTCTTTAAATTTGTTCTACTGTGAAAATAAATAAAATTTGGGTTAAAAAGGTTGGCTGGTCACTATCTATATTCACCACTGGTCACAAACTCCCACAGGAAAGTATCACAGGTGCTGAACCCAGCTGGACTTGTTTAGTAACCATGGTGGCTCCACAGGGCCTAATCTAAGGGTGGGACAATTGTGTGATAGCTGTAGCTCTGTCCCTGAGCTCTCTGAATGGAACCCTTCAGCCTCATGCCTTTACTTGTCCGGGGGTGCAGCAATCTCTCTGTCCCCATGACAGGATCCTAAGATAGCCTAAATCTCACAGGAAGTCAAAGTGCCTAAATTACTTTTGAAAATGGGACTTAATCTCCTAAATCAATTAGGTATTGCTGAATGGTAGGCACAAGCAGAGGTGATGCACTGGGAGGATGAGGGGGGAAGGCATGCGGGGTCCTATCCCCCCCAGATTGCTCAGTCACATGATGAGCTAGTGAGGTGCAAGCAGCATCAGGAAGAGAGAGCCAGAGGCAGGAAGAACAGCTGGGAGCTGCAGGAAGGGGGAAGAGGGGTGCTGCTTTCCAGGAGGAGGGATTTGGCTGTGGGAGCATGATTTGAGTTGTTCCGGGGTTGTGCCTCCCACTATCAGCAGGCATAGGTCGTCTCCGGGAACAAGGCAACAGAAAATTAGGCCTTCCTCAAATTCCAAAAGCTCAGGGCCAGATTTTCAATTCCTCAGCACCCACAACTGAGGCCAGATATTTCAGAGAGCTCAACTCCTCTATATGTATCTTTATAAGGGCCAGATTTTCAAACATGACCAGCACCCGAGAGCTCCCATTGTGACACCTATGGCTATACATTCTAGAACTGCTCAACACCCAATCTGGCTACTTTTTATTTTCATGCCTAAAATGGGAGGCAAATCCCATTTGCAGGTGCTGAGTTCTTTTGAAAACCTGGCTCTTCGGACCTACTCTGAAGACAGAGGGATTTGCATAGGTGCAGATAAGGGTAAAATTTGGCCAAAGATCTTTTATAACTGGTAGTGATGCACAAGATGAGAAGAATGACTTGATTCTCAGATTTAGGATGAGATAACAACAGGGCTGGTAATTAGGGGAAAAATCCATTTCTAAGCAGAGCAAAGTTGATATAGAAATCAATGTGAAGCACAATGAATATGGAGCCCCACATTGCTCTTTTACAAAGCCATGTTTTACAGTAGAAACTTTTAAACTCACTGATATTTGTAACGTGCTTTCAGATAATAACATCTTATGTCTAAATATCTGAAGGCACTTTACAACACTAAAAAAAATGAAAAATTACAGTTTTTTTTATAACATACATTCTGTAAAATGTCATTCTCAGTTGTTTATTCAGTGGGATTAATTGAGTTTTATCAATTTCAACCCTGAAGTGGGACCTCTAGAAATAATAGATTATAGAGCTAAAGAAGGCAAGATTTATAATTGGGCTATATTGGTGTTTATGGCAATCTATCAAAATATAGCAAATCATTTTATGCATGGCTTATAACAGAAAATAGACTAACATTTTCTGCTTTTTGGAACTATTTACATAATTTTCTGCATTTTTAAAATATTTGTATCTGAAGAATTCAGAGAACAAGCAAATATATTTCACCATTGTACAAAGTGTATTTTCTGGGTGAATTCCAAAATGTTAAAGCTCAAGTTGCCATGACAACTGCTGCAGCAAAGCATACAGTATGTGTATGAACATAGATTTACTGAGACATATATATACACATTAACAGACACACTGACACACCATAATTATTGCTAATTAATCTATCCAGTCACATATATTGGACACAATTCTGCTCTCAGAAAATCAAAGAATATGCTAATTTAAGTCAACTGGGCTATTCCAACCCATAGAAAAACCAGAGGGAAAGCAGAATCATTGTGTGTATGATATACAGAACAAGATGGTTTCCAAATACCAGTCAGTAAAGCCTTCAAGCTATAACCACTTCTTCTTGGAACTCAATACAAAGGCCAAAATCACTATAAGATATTATATTGCAGAGTTTGGGCTACTACAGCTATGGGCTAACAGTGTAGTAGTAATCTGTCTAGTAACCTTTGACCTTCTTTTCTGAGTCTCTTCTGAAATAAGCTGTCAAATCTCAGAAATGCCCAAGTTTGATCATTTGGGTCTGCCTAGAGGTGTAATTTTGCATGGTGTACAATTCCTGTGAATTCATCACAATGTGTTATTTCACACATACTCAACGTGGTGTGACATGCAGCCTCCTGAATGAAACTGAATGTCCTAATGTGCAAATGCTGAACTGAGCTTTATTCCTTCACTTTAAAAACAAAAACTCACACGCTTTAACTCAACTCAAACAATCAGTGAATTTATACATATAAAATAAATGTATCCCTCTTTTCTGTTTTTCATTTCTTGATAGAACAGCAGTGCCCTGGATACACAGCCCCCATACTAGATACTAATCTGTTCAGTCTCTCTGTAAGCATCTGACCTAAAATCTAGTATGTTTGTATTCATAAGACAACACTCATTTTCCAAACACACTTAGGTCCCGTATGATGGAGTAAATCTACATTTAAAGATATATATCTCAGCTGCATATCTGCTTTTGATAATTTCTTATTGGGCTTTTCCTCTTTATTTTGAAGTCAATCCTCAGTATTACATAACATAAACAAAAATTGTTGTAGCTGGAACTGACGCTCTTCCAACCCACCCAGTTGTGACCTTGGGACAGCAGATAAATGTTCTGTCCTTGGGCATGTGGCTGGAGGCGAAGATGCGCTGCTAATTCATTTGATAGACCCTGTTTGTTTCATTTCACTTTATAAAACATTCTCAACCATTCTTCTATGTATCTGCTGAGATGAATGAGGATGGGGTATTATACTAAATAGAATAGGAAAAGCTACCACTAAAAGATCATCTCCATCATTCATCCATCATGCCACCATTCCATTCTGTAGTAATCTATGTTTTTACTCATTGGAAGTTAACACTAATGCTGTTAATGGACTTTCAAGTAAAACAACTTCAATGTAGCACTGCATGTGTTTCATTTTCAGAATGTATAGCCACCACTATCCTGGATTATTACCAGAGACTGAACCTCAAACATCCAGCATTAAGAACATTGGCTTGTATCTGTTGAGTTAAAGGATTATCATCTTAACTGTTAGCTCCAGTAGACTCGTATCCTATGTAGAACTGTCTCTAGAAGGGGCGCAACAAACTGAACAATCAGTTACACGTGCATTTTACAGTTCAGCTCCTTTAACAGCAAGACTTTTCAATTGGTCTTCTTCACCTTTTAGACTAGGCAACATTTTTTTTTAAAATTAAAGTGAATAAGTTAGTTATTTAAGCTTAAACTGCTTAGTGTTTAGACCAGTCGTTCTCAACCCTTCTGAACTATTGTACCTCTTTCAAGAATCTGGTTTGTCCTGCATACCCCAAGTTTCACTTCACTTTAAAATTGCTTGCTTACAAAATCAGACATACAAATACAGAAGTGTCACAGGCCACTATTTCTGAAAAATTGCTGACTTTCTCATTTTTACCATATACACCTCTACCCTGATACAACGTGATCCGATATAACACGAATTTGGATATAATGTGGTAAAGCAGTGCTCGGGGGCAGGAGGGGGGCTGCGAACTCCAGTGGATCAAAGCAAGTTCGCTATAACATGTTTTCACCTATAGCATGGTAAGATTTTTTGGCTCCCGAGGACAGCATTATATCGAGGTAGAGGTGTAATTATAAAATAAATAGATTGGAATATAAATATTGAACTTACATTTCCGTGTGATACTCAAGCTTGTTTTTCACTTGCGAGCCTTGTCTGAAGCCTGAGCCCCAGGTGATGGGACTGACGTATGTAACTTAGGTTCGCGGGGCCCTTTGTGGAATGGGGCTCTAAGCCATTGCCCTGTTTGCCACCCCTTAATGCCAGCCTTGCACTTGCGATCCCCCTAAACCCATCCCATGGCAACCCTGGGGGCTGCAACCCCCAGATTGCAAATAACTGATCTACCTGAGTTGAGTGCCCCCTGGAAGACCTGCATACCCATAGGGTACACGTACCCCTCGTTGAGAACTACTGATTTAGAGAGTACCTCCTTTGTTTTAAAGCACACATTTGTGTACATAATTGAAGATGAGGGAAATTGTGCACTAAAACTAGGAGAACAAAAAGGATTTTATACTAGGGTACTTAGTAAGCTGAGTTAAAGCAGAAAATCAATTGTTGTACCCTCTAATATATGGTTAACCTAGATTTTGTGAGGTATTTCAGCAATAGCCATTTGAAAAAGCATAATGCGTTGAGATATAGACAAGAAGGCTGATGGTTTGTATTAAATCAGTAAAACACATACAAATAAAATGTAATTCAAACAAGATAATTTTGGACTACAGAATATTTCACATAGATCATTAAACTTCACCTGGATACCTCTCTGAAATTGGCAATTGAAAGCTAGGAGCATCAATGTGAAGTTTATACATTGTCAGAATGTTCTTGGCTGAATTTCTCCATAACAGTACTGTGAATCAGAACTGCGTTTGCTTTTTCTAATGTAAGTGCTTTAGTGGTATGCATTGGACATCCCTGATCTCTGTCAATAAAGAGTACATACCATATTCAGCAAAGGAAGGCTATGTTCTGTTTTGTTAGACATATAATGCACTTGCATGTTCTTTATTACTTTTAGTATATTAGGAAGATTTAGTAATAGTACTATAAATTACATGGCTTTATGTAGATCTAACATGGTTTGTATTTATTTTCCAGGAATGCTAGATATACTATATAGAGGGCAGTGTTATATGGAAGAATAACTAATGAATCAAGATTCAGATGATCCTGAAGTCTAATCCTGGCTCTGTAACTGACTCACTATGTGACCTTGGACAAGTCATATTACCTTATTGTCTCAGTCCCCCAATCTGTAAAGTGGGGATAATAAAAAACGTATCCAATAATGTCCTAGGGGTGTTGTGAGGATTGATTAATGATCAATCATTTGAATATTTAAAGCATTAAATATTACTATATACCGGCATTAACCCACCCAAATGGGCCTAAAATTACAGGCATCCAGTTTTAATTGGGTACTTTGTACTAACCGCAACTCCAGCAATCATCAATTCCAACAACTCAGCATGAGTATAACTGTGATATTTACTCAGGCAAAATGGTCATTGATTTATGCACTATCAGTGAAATCGATGGGAGTTTTGCCTGAGTAAGGACAGCAGGATTGCAGCCCATTACTCTACCAATCTGCTCCGAGTCCTGGAACTTTGAGTTTGTCCCCCTTTTCCAACCAACTGCAAAAGGCCACTCCCATTGGACTCAGAAATATTCCCAACTGTTCATTTTGTATCTTCTTTGTCCACTGGCTACTCTGCACTCACAGCTCCTTTTCAAGAAACCCATAAGCATCTTAAAATAATGCCCAAGGTCACAGGAAGCCTATGAATTTAGCGATGCAAACGTTTGCAAAAGAAAGGCAATTTTATTTCTTACCCTTTTCAAGTCTTAGTTTGTATTTGTTATCAAACCAGTTGCAACAGCTAATCTCAGTGCAAAGGAAAACAATCAGTCAGCCAGCACTATATTTGGTGTCAAAGTTAATCTGATTTCCTCAGTCATTTCAAAGATCTTCCATAGCAATGTTCTGTCCTTCACTGCAGTCTGCAGAGACCTTCTACCTCAAACTCACCAAACCTACACCAGTCTATAAAACAAGGAAGCCCAGTTTTGAGCAAAACAGATCTCCCAAAACCATTATATTTTCCCTCCTATGAAATATTAAAACAAGCTTATTTGCAGGAAAATGAAGCCTGTTTATAAACACAATTCTCATGATTCCCCGTGATAAAACCTCCATAGATAGCAAATATTAAATAGAGGGATACCTCTCTATCTTCTTTCATTTCTGGATTATTAAGTAAATCCATTTATTCATGTCTGAATACTGGGGATATCATTGAAGAATTTTCCAAAGCTTTCGTGATCCATTCCTAACTTCAAGCACTCGAGAGCTGACTGACTGTCCAGTGATACGCCACACACCCTTTTCCCAGTTCCTCATTAGTCATCCCCTACAATGATGACCCTCCTCTATTCCGCCCATGATAACTTTCTCTAGGTCATTTACATCTCTATACGTGATGTGCACAGACAAGTTTGTGTCCGTTAATTTTCAACATCAAGGTCTGCATCGCTCTATTAATATTTCTAACATAAGCATTCATCTTTTCTGTCCAGGATATTCACAAGATCTTGAGTATCATTTCAGGATTGCCACATGTAAACCTTCTGACTCTGAATCCAAATCCTTCCTGCCATGTCACCCATAACTTAGGGCATGAAAAAGGCTCTGCAACTGCTGAACAACACACGCTTTGCTGGAATGGCTAACTTGGTGTGTTTCTAAGCTTAACTCTTTTTATGAGCATGAGTTTTTGAAGACATAAGGGACCCAAACCTGCTTCCACAGGCTTCAGTGAGAACAGGAACAGGCCCTCAGTATTTAAAATAAGACCCACTTCTTCACTTACACCAGATTTACAATGGAGTGACTCCTTTATTTCAGTGGAGATAGTTGACTCCTTATTTGCAACAGTGTAAGTGAGAGGAAAATCAGGTCCAAAGTCTCGAGTGAAAAAGTTATCTGAGCTGGTTAAATATTAAAAACAAAATGACTAAATGTATAATTAAGTAAAATCAAGAAAGTGATATCAGGAAGCATTCTGTACATTTGGTTACTGTAGTTTCAAGAATTACAAATTTTATTTGCTGCTTTTGTACAGCGTGCTTAACAGCAGTATACACTGTATTTTACATACTCAGGTATATTTATAGTTTTTAGATGAATTAAAACTATTACAAAGCCTACCATGAACTATTTTAAGTACTCCTCACAGCTTATATATTTTATTTATGAATAGGGATATTATTAAAAATAAAAGATCTCCAATGGCACATAAAAGTAACACTGTTATGAGATTAAATGTCAGGCAACTGGCATGAAAATGTAATATTCATTAAGTCATAAAATATAGACAGCATTATCACAGGATCTTTATACTGTCAACATGCAGTCCGAAACAACCATGTTTATTACAATAAGGTAAATACAATGACTAAATATGCCTCTAATTTCAAGTGTAATTGTTCCATTAAATAAATACAGTATTTTTTCAAACCTATTTCTATTTGTACCTAAGATCTGTCCTTAGTACAGATTCAAAACTGCACTATACACACTTATATACTGAACTTTTAGTACAGATTTAGCTGCACAATAAATATTTATAGCGTATGATAGCATAAAGTGTACATGGCAAAGAAAACAGCTTAATTACTTGTCTTCATATACTTGCCAAGAAGGCTAAGATAATGCAGTAAAAGATGTGCCAAAAGAATACTCCCTCAAAAGTAGAAACAGCTACAATAGGTTAAAAGAGACTATTGCATCATGGGACTACGTTAGAAGATATACATTATGATTGTAAATCTAGATATCTTGAAAATCCACTCACTCCTACGTTTACTTATGGGCTTTGAGAATAGTTAAAGATTATAATTTGCCTGATTAAATGTGGTACATTGTTATAGATCTGAGCTGGAATTTTCTATTTTACTCCTTTATAAAAATTTAAACCAAAATAATCACAATAGATTGAATTATCTATTGCAACCAGCATCAGGGACATGAATGTAAATAAATTATAGCTTGAATAATTAAGGTATTTATTAGACCTAGAATGTCACCACTGCTGGAGTCACATATTAAACTTATCTCCACTGCATATTCTTATTCACTGATGTCAAACAGGTAGACATTATGACCAAAAGCTTCAACCATGAGTGGCTAAAGTTCCACAGGATGCATGTGACATGGTGGGGATAGCACTGGACAGGGATTCAAGAGAACTGGGTTCGACTGCCCTCCTGCTGGCTGGCCTGCTGGCTGATCTTGGTCATATCACTTCATTTCTGTACATTAGGGATAATGATACTTACCTTCCTTTGCAAAGCACTTAGAGATCTATGAATCTGAAGGGTTAATTATAATACCACCAAACCCTTACATATGATATAAAAGTGACCTGATTTTCAGAGATGTAGAACATCTGGAACTCCTATTGGCTTCAGTGACAGTTGTGGGATCTCAATTTCTGTGCAAAATCACTAAGTCACTTTTATTTAGATGACTTCCTATGAATTGAGGTGTCCAACTTTAGGCATCGACTTTGAAAAAAACTGGTCTCCATAATGTGCATTCTATGAGAGGACTAAAATCTGTAATTCAGTCAAAAGACTAAATATTTTAGTGCAAGAAATATGCAAAGGGTATTAACTTGAGATATGTTGAAAAAAGCAATAAGGACAAGAAGCTAAAAGGACCTGGGGGCAGTTGACACTTATTTTGCCCAGATGTAAATGATTACAAGATGCGCAAGGAACAGGAGAATCAGGACCATATTATCTATTATTGGTAGTATACAGAGCAAAAACATCTTAGCATATGACCTTTACAATATGTGCACACTGCTCTTAGAGCCAAATATGACTGGAATGAAAAGCAATATCTGTCATCTGAGTTTTGTGTTTTTTATATACTCACATGTATTGATAGATCTTGATTTAATCCTGTGGTTTCAGATCTAAGGTCAAGCAGTATTATATCCAGTTTGTGCAACATATTGTTATATCCAGAGCCGGTGCAAGGATATTTTGTGCCCTAGGCGAAACTTCCACCTTGCGCCCCCCACCCTTTGCACATCAGTTCATTGAGGGGCAAAATCCAATGAACCTTTACAGCTCTACCTGCACCTGTTACCTCTTGATTATTAAAAAGAGATTTCTTAATGATCAGTAATGAATACAACCATACAATACAAGGGCAGAGGGGATATTTTATTATTGGGTTGTAAATCTTTTTCTCTTATAATATAAATCATACATGCTGCTAAGAAGGAAGGTCTTGTGTGTGAGTCACATGCCTGGGAGTGAGCAGTTCCATGTTCTATTCCCAGTTTTTCCTCAGAATTCCTGCAACACACAGATTTTTCTCCCTTGCAAGGCAACCCAGAGGAACATCTAGAAGAGCTAGCTCTTGCACAGACATATCCTTGGGCCAACGTGACACCCATATGCCTCATTTTCCATTGAATAGGCACATTGCCTCCCAAGAACTCCAGAAAGCAGGGATAGGGAGTGTGCATGCTACACCATCCCTAGAGGACATGCTACCATATTTGCAACCAATGTGAAGAAAGGTGTAAGGGGAACATGACCAAGTCTGCAGCCCAGCACCTTTTGAGGGAATCTGTGCACCAAGGGTACCCAGAGTGAGTCCCTTAAGCAGGACTATTTGCAATCATGTACTATGTGTCCTAAGGTGCAAGACAACAGTAATATGCCAGTTTATGGTTAAAGAGCACTTCAAATGCCATTGCATCTACTAACTGATGATTAGACAATACAGCACTGAAGCACTTGCATAACTTCAACCATGTGAGTAGTCCTGCTATGTTTAAAGTTACTCACATGCTTCAGTGCGTATAGCACGGGGGTTGGAGAAATGCTGCTACTCTGGATGGAGTTACGTATTACAATTCCTATGGCACTGGGTTTTAAAAATATTAATATTAAACACTTATATTGCCAGAGGCGTCAACCAAGTTGGGGCCCCATTGTGCTAGGAACTAAATTGATACATAGTAAATGATAGTCCCCAGGTGTTTGCAGTCTAAAGACATGATATAACAGGTGCACAGACAAACAACTGGGCAGGTTGTCAGTGGTGCCTATGGCTGTGGGATGTTTCTTTTAGAATTAAATCCAAATTAATAAATAAAGTCACTTGGCATAGCCTACCAAGAATCAACTTTGCAGTTGACAAATCCCACTCAGTTGATTGCTCCTCTGACTTTCAGCAACTTTCATGAAAATCTAGGCTCTTTATCTCAGATAAAAAAATGTATTTCTCTCTCCTCATCCTCTGGAAACCTAACTACTTGGTGGCTTCGTTGGTATGAGTTCATTGATTTTCATTTGACTTTCAAAATATGCTGTGCAAATATTTGAGTAACAGTACCTCAAAAGGCAGAAAAGGGAAGAAAAAAAAAGCTTGCTTTTCCATACTTAATTTTCAAAGTCATTTTCTTTCTTTGTGAATTTTTAACAATATTAAAGTTAGTAAAACAAGACTTTTTTTAAGATGTGACGGTCCAAGTATAAACAAACTCACTTTGTATAAACACATTAAAATACTTTATATTTACTTCTCAACCATATAATTGGTCTTTTTTATCTGAAATCTGAAGAATATTCTCATTTTGCGTGTTAAGCTACAATCTAGGACTTCTTCTGAATTCTGTACCATTGTTCTGGAATGTAACCAAGATTTTCAGTGGTGAACACCGAATCTGCTTTTCAAACACAGAAGGCCAAAAATGCAATGTTATGGGATATTAAGTTATTGAAGAACCCTAAATACAGAGGCAGAGCTCTTCTGACTCACACTGGCAGACAAACTAAATCAGTCTTATGAGCGCGTAGGAGGACACCAGCCCTGCAAAGGCGGCGGTGCAGCTAGAGGGAGCAGCCGTGCCTGCCGCCCCTCCTGCCGAGGCTGTAGCCTGTCAACCCCCCGCCCCCCTGGGGGCTCCTGCAATGGATGCATGTGGGCTCCAACCCCCTTGCACCCCCCATCCTGGCTCCTCGCTCGCCATGCTCGGGCTCTGCGGCTCCCGGGAGCGTGAGCCGCTGCTGCCCCTCCCCAAGCAGGCTCAGGGCCCTGTGCCCCAGCGGCAGCTCACATGCCCGGGAGCCGCAGGGTCCAAGCACAGCAAGGTGAGGTCCAGGGGGTACATGGAGGCCGGCGCCCGCATGCATTTGCTGCAGCCTGCAGAAGCCCCGGGGGGGAGGGGGCGCATCAGGCCGCAGACTGGGCAGGAGGGGCGGAGGGTGCTGCTGCTCCCCGCTAGCAGTGCTGCTGCCTTTGCAGGGCTGCTGGCCCCCCCTGTGCTGTGCCGGCTCCTCCATGACTGGGGCTCGCGGCCCCCACAAGCTGACACTCTGGCTTTCCGGTGCCTCTGGCTTTCCTGTGCCCGAGCCAGGGCACCGCTTTTTGGTGCCCCCAACCACTTGGCGCCCTAGGCAATCACCTAGTTTGCCTAGTGGTTGCACCGGCCCTGGTTATATCTATGAAACACAGTCCCCAGATGTATTTGAGACAGATTTCCCATGTTTTCTGTTCAAATAAGGTCTGACCATAGAAAAGACTGAGCATCTCCTGTGAAGTGCTAGGATTCCTTAACTCTCATCAGTAGCAATGGAAGATAGGAGTACTCAGTAGCTTCCTGTAGGATCAAGCCAACAACAATTTTCCACCATACATCAGAATTCAGTATCTTACCAATTAAGCTGCTGTTGTTTAGGTTTGGCACTGTTCTATACATTCAGACTTTGGTAATTATCACTAAGATCTTTTATTATTTATTGTACCTAACATGCAATCTAAAGAATAGGAATGGTGACAAATATCATATGTTGTAGAATCTTTAACCCAAGACTGGGCTATTACAATATGTTCTGTGTTTGGGAGGCAGTGAAAGTTACAATTTGTTCAATTCATGGTTGCCCATCTCCTAGGTATTATAGGCTGATCTGAGCATGTCATCCCAATAATCCACACCTCATCCTGGAAATCCAATACCAGGTCTGTTAACAAGATCCTGGATCTTGTCTTCAACGTTCTAAATGCGCAGATAGCTCGTGGGTTATCGACCCACAGAAGCAAAAGGAAAGGAGGTCATTTTGTTGTCTGTATATTGTGTCTTATAATATAGAGGACTCTTCCCCTGCTTTCTGCAGAAGAAGTTGTAAGGTAGCTGACATTTCGCTTCTTTTAGGATACAGAATGTGACAGAAGGAGTCACTGAATGAAATCCAGTCCCAAGTGAAGCAAGTGGGAATTTTTCCATTAACTTCAGTGGAGCCAGGATTTCACCCACTGTGTTCTGTCTTACACAGAGATATATTTGTATTTTGTTTTTTTTCCTCACTCTGAAGTCAAAATTATCTAGGATAAAATTACATTTTGTGTTTTGATTTCTGTCTACCACCAGCTCTGCACAGAAGTTGCATTTTATGGGGATATGAAGACTGATAGAGCCAGGGTTTCCAGGACCCAGGCATGTGCTTAACTTTAAGTATACAAAAACACCCACAGATCTCAGAGGGATACTCTCATGCTTAAAGCTAAGCACACATTAAATGCTTTGCTGGCTCAAAAGCTTAAATGTCTACTGTTTAGTAGACCCACTATATACACCCACACTAGATGCTCAGCTTCTTAACTATGTTTATTGCACAGGGTAGGGAAGAGCTAACAAACTGAAATTTCTTATTCTTAAGAACAATGATTCAACTGTTTTGAAATAATAAACTATATAATAATGACCTCCTAAGGCATATGTAGAAAATATGTAACATTTATCTACAAACATAATGCATTTCTTTACATCGTCATTCCAGAAGTAATAATTTGTTATTACAAATACTTTACTGCCATCTTTTGAGAAACAATAATTAAATCTAGAAAAAATGCTTAACTATACCCAAAACAATCAAGGCTAACAGCCTGGAGGGTGAAGTTGCCCAGTACATCTGCTGAGTATATTTACTGCCTTTTTAGCACTTTCTTCAATTCATAAAACCCACATAAAAGAAGGTTACAAATATTTCTAAAACATGTACACAGATGGTGATACAGCAGGTAATAATTTAATTAAATGACTCCTACAGCATGAACAAATTGTTCCAAAGGTAAGTAAACAATATTTATCCTTCAAAAAAATAATTTCAAGTCTGATTTTTTTAATTGCAGTGAAAATCCCTAGGTTTTTTTGAATTGAGCAATGATTTTCTACTCTTCTCTCACATACTTAAAAGCAGTAAATTAACAGCAAATGCATTTTTCATCATATTTCATTCTAGCAAAAAAAAATTATACAAAAACATAAAAGGGAAAAATGCAAAACTAAAAAAACCACTGCATATCAACATCTTCTGTAAGACAGGAAAATAACTATATTCACTCAGTAACCGAACAAGACGCATTAGCTATTTTGCAGACACAAAGAGGTCAGAAGGATGTATACATGATAGACTCTATTAAGTCAAAACAGAGCATCTTCTCTGTAAAATGTGAAAGCATCAAGGAAGTGTTAGGCTTAATACTTTTTTTTTTTTTTTGGACAGACATAATGATCAAAGTGAAGAGGATGAGAAAGGAAAGCAAGCAATATAAATAATTACAAGGAAGATTTTTTTTATGATTATTATTTCTAAACTGAATTAAGCTCATTAAAACAGTACATTCCCAACCAAAAATTCAAGGGAAGAAATCAAGACTATTTGGAGAATCTTTAGGTGACTGGCAAGTAGTACTCCCTACATAAGAAAAGGAAGTGTCATTTTGGATCCATGGAGTAGAAACATGAGCTTCAAGAAACTAAGTGGAGTCCAAAACATATAGGGTTTAATTAACATCCCATCAAAGTCAGTGGGAGATCTTTCCATTTACTTCAAGGAGCTTCAGATCAGGCTCATGGAGATTTATCCTGAGCATCCCATGGGTATGAGAATAAACGGGTAAGAAAGACAAAGTAAAATCACAGAGAGGTAAAGCAATGTCATGTTTGAAGAAGCAAAAGAAAGTGTGTTACAGTGGTGCTGTTACAAGACTCATTCTGTGCCCCAGCAATATCTCTGTATCCCTCAGAGAAAGAAATAACGTAGCATCAAAATCACTGTGGAGTGACAAATAGTCCATATATATATATATATACTGTCTTTTAGTGAGACTGCATAATTTGAGAAGATAGGAGATGCCACAATGTGTTTACAGTGCAATGTAATGTTAAATAATGGAATTCCACTGTAAAATATGGGATGGGAGCTGACTTGCATTTGCCAGAGAACCTTGTCTTCCTGTTAAATGAGAAGATGGATACAGGGATTTAATGGGGATTCTTTATATTTAATTTATTGCTGATCAAAAATTACATATCATCTATATAATAAGATTAAAGGACTGTCACTCTGTATGTCAGTGTGAAATAATGGAAAACAATTACAAGCATGGTCAACAGCTCTTTTTGTTTAAAATATCACCACGTTGAATCATGACTGAGAGTCATAAGTTCTCAGTCATTTTTGTTTTGCTTTGTTTTTTACACATTACTGATTATATGCATATGACAACACGGGCTTCCACCTAGTAATAGGTTATATATTATGAACAATTGGTTCAAAACCACTGTCTAATAAATCACTTGACTAATACTGTCCACAGTTTACCGAGCTGGTTGATTGATGTGAAAATGTATTTGCCTAATGACTTAAGCAACTAAAATGCAAACATTCATTGAATAAAGTGTTCAATTCATATCATTTGACCAACTCTAATTAGAATGCATGCATTTCCTAGCTGGCTCCAAGAATGCCTAGGATGTTAATAGTTCTGCCATGGATTTTGTGATGAGGGCAGAATTTACCATATTAATGTATTTTCATAATGTTCTGTTTTATAGATAAACCAAGTTCATCATGTTAATTCTAGTAATGTGCCCTTTAAGCTCCAGATGGGTGCATGACTCCCTTGTGGGATACAGAGGAGAAGACTAAAGCAGCAGTTTATTAAAGTGCCATTTTGTCTTAGCAATACAGCTCTTTTTCTAGTTTTGTTTTTTGGGTTTTTTTTCTGAGTACTGTACAGCGAAGTGTTAGAACAAGTAATATACTAAAGACATAAAAGGGTAAAAAAAACTGGATGGGAGGAATATTTGCAACAGTTTTGTTCTCATTTCACTGTGTGTGTTCTCACAGTTTGTTGCCTTTTGTATTAGCAAAACAATAAATAGAAGCATCACAAAAGGTCACTTTGACGTAAAAACATCAAAATCCCCAGTATTTTTTTCCAAACTGGCTTATGCATTTGTAGCTTGAAATGTTAAACGAACAGTGAAAATGTATTAAAAGAATTCTCTTAAGAAAAACACCTTCACAAATATTTTGTGCTGTGCTCATTACTGGAAGAGGCAGGGCAGATCAGATCTTAATAAACATGACATACTGCTGACCACTGATTCATTTTTCATCTCAAAATAAGCAGATTTTTGTTTTTACATTAAATGCAGCTTGATGAATCTTCAATTTACCTTCCATTCTGCCTACCCTGAATGGTAAAAGACAAAATATTAAGTCACAACATGTAGTTAAAGTCATCATATTGGTCATAATGTACTATTATATAACATCATATGCTGATTTTTATAGGAATGCATGACAATATTGAACTGTACATAAAATGCTTGCATGTTGTCAATACTATTCACAGACAAAAAATCTTTGCTAACTGTTAGTTAAGGTTGCTCTCATCGATAAACTAAATAAAAAAAAATAGGAAAGAGAAAGTTAAGAATTAAATAGGATTAAAAGGCTGCAAAATCAAGGACTCTCAAGTTAGAAATGCATGAATGACCATTGCCCATGCAACCTTCATTCGTCCCCTTTGTGAGCATGTATTATGATATTGTCTTTAATTATGTGCAGAAGTGACTAACTGTGAAAAGTCTGGTGTCAGTGACTTGCCCAGCATCACATAAGAACGAAAGACAAGACTATTACCATGCTACATTGGCACAGCTGCACTGTGTGCTCTCCCGTTCAACAAGAGGCGGAAGCTATGTTGTGGGGAGAGTGTCTCCGCCGACATAGTGTGGTGTAGACACTGCTCTAAGGCCTGGTCTACACTGTGTGTAGGGGTGGGGGGGTGGGGAGGGGTTATCGCTGTAACTTACACAACTTCAGCTATGTGAATAACGTAGCTGAAATCGACGTACTTAGATCTACTCACCACAGTCACTTCGCTGCAGTGAGTCGACTGCTGCTGCTCTCCGTCGACTCTGCCTGTGCCTCTCGCGGCAGTGGAGTACTGGAGTTGACAGGACAGCACTCGGGGGTCCATTTATCACAACTAGTCTAGATGCGATAAATCGACCCCCGCTGGATCGATTGCTACCTGCTGATCTGGCAGGTAGTATAGACATACCCTACGTCGGTATAGCTTACATCGCTCAGGGCATAACTTTTTCACACCCGAGTGACGTAAATTATATTGACTTAGGCAGTAATGTAGACAAGCCCTCAGTGGCAGAGGCAGGAATAGTATCCATGTGTCGAGGGTGAATTCAACTGCCTTAACCATGAGACTACCTCATTCACTACAAACTTCCAACTTCCGCAACAAGTCACCAGGGTTTCTACAGACAAAAGCCTCCTTGACTACACCACTAGGGTGGCCAACTGTCTAATCACACAAACCCAAACACCATTGCCCCGCTGTCTGCCCTGTCCCTTCCCCAAGGACCCACCCCTGCCCTGCCCTTTTCTGAGACCTCACCCCCCCCCCCCGTTCATTCCAGCTCCCCTACCTACCTCACTCCCCACCACACTCACTTTCACTGGGCTGGAGCAGGGGGTTGGAGTGCGAGAGGCAGTGCAGGCTCTGGGTTTGTGGGGTGGGGCCGAGGGGTTCAGAGTGTTAGAGGGGGGTCTGGGATGAGCCTGGGGTAGGGGTTGGGGTTTAGGAGGGAATGCAGGCTCTGGAAGGGAGTTTGGGTGTGGGAGGTGGTGAGGAGTCAGGCAGTGGGAGGGAATTTGTGTGCAGGCTCTGGGCTGAGGCAGGGGGTTGGGGTGTGTGATGGGGTGCAGACTGGGCTGGGGGGTGGGTCCAAGAGATTCAGAATTTTGGGAGGCGGCTCTGGGCTGAGTCTGGGCAGGGCATTGGGGTGCAGGAGGGGGTGCAGGCTCTGGGAGGGAGTTTGGGTGAGGGAAAGCGACTGGCACATCCCTCTAGCAGTGGCTCCTAAGTGGGAGGACCAGGGGTCTCCGTGAGATGCCCCTGTCTGCAGGCACCTCCCCTGCAGCTCCCACTAGCCATAGTTCCTGGCCAAAGGGAGCTGGGGAGTCAGTGCTCGAGGCTGGGGCAGGGCGCGGAGACCCCCTCTCCCCCTCCAGGGGCCGCAGGTACATGCCGGTCATTTCTGGGATTAGCACGGGGCCAGAGCAGGCATGGGGCCTGACTTAACCCCACTGTGCCACAGGAATTTTAGCACCTAAAATCTCCCAGTTTGGCATCAGTAGCCTCCGGGAGATAGGGCCTGATTCCAGGGGACTCCTGGCAAAATTGGGAGGGTTGGCAACCCTATACACCACCCCAATTCATCCTCAGTGCAAATCTATCGTATGCATAGAATGAACCAGGGATCCTGAGTAAAAATATGAGATCATGTAATTAAAGCCTGTTTCATAATGCATATGCACAAGGGGTCAAATTAAGTTTGTACGGGCAATACTAATAGTGGCATTTCCTAACCTGAGAGAGCTTGACTTTGTAACCCTTTATGCTTTGAAATCCTTTACTTTGTATTTCCTAATCTGTATGGTTTAGATATTGATGAAAGCAACCTTAACTAATGTTAAACCAAGCTTTTTGTTTGTGAATTTCCAATTTTTTAAATAGAAAATCGTCTATGTATGTGACATTTAAATAAAGCCCTCACACATTTTTGCCTTCAATGTATATTTTATTGCCACTCCTATCTCTGCAAGGATCCATATTCCACCACTCAATGCCATGTTCACCAATACACTGAAAGTAATTAAATTAAACTGTATTCAAACAAAACAATTTTTTTAACATGCAACTTAAGTTTTACTGCAACTTTTAAATTACTAGGGACTTATAATGATAATTTCCTGGTTTTTTTCAAATGGTAACTATTAAAAAAGCAGATAAACAATTCACAAGGAAAGGAGCTGGAATACGCTAACTTATTTTCATGTACCCCTTTTTGAGGAAAGTAACAAACTGAACTTAGCACCAGAATAGCAAGAGCAAAACAGGCATTCTAGAAGAATAAATATCCACTGAGAAAGGACATAAATCTGAAGACTAAATTCCACTCTTAAAACCTTGTATTTGGTGTGTATTAAATTATAACCGTGAAACATGGACATTTGACCAATCGATAAAAGAAATTAGAATTCTTCAAGCTATGACGTTACAGAAGAACTATAAAATTATAATGGACAGTCCACATAACCAATGAAGTAGTACTGAAGATTATTGGAACTAAGCAAACACTAGCCAGAGATCTTATGAAAAGAATGATTGGATTTGCAATGCATATTTTAAGAGATTCAGTGGGTGATGCATCTTTACAGACACTGGAAGGGAAAGCCAATGGCAGAAGAATGTGAACCAGAAAAAAAAAAAGATCTTGGATGGATGATATTGTATCCTGAGGGGATCCAAAGGACTATCCATCCACACGAGTCTAGCAGAGGCCCATACAGAATAAGCTACTATGGTTGCAAACCTCCAGTAATGGAGATGCCACATAAAAAGAACAGCAGCAGCACATAATTACCCTCAGTGCAACTTACCACAATGCAAACCAAAAGGAGCATGGCAGAAACATATCCAATCCCAGTCTGCTTTCATTACACTTCCTCCTAGGACTCTGCTTTGTAATAATGTTATGGGAGTCTGAGTTAAATCAATTATCAAAGACAGCTGCTACCATGACAACCAGAGCCCTAGTGGCACTTCTTAAGCATGCAAATGACTGGAGGGAGGGAGCAATGAGTGGCTGATTATCTTGGATGTCATAATTAGGGCTGTCAAGCGATTAAAACAAATTAATCGTGATTAATCGTGTGATTAATCGTGTTGTTAAACAATAATAAAATCAAATTTATTTAAATATTTTTGGATGTATTCTACATTTTCAAATATATTGATTTCAATTACAACAACAGAATACAAAATGCACAGTGCTCACTTTATATTTATTTTTTATTACAAATATTTGCATTGTAAAAAACAAAAGAAATAGTATTTTTCAATTCCCCCACTAGAAGTACTGGAGTGCAATCTCTTTAACATGAAAGTTGAAGTTACAAATGTAGAATTAGGAACAAAAAAACCCTCCTACATTCAAAAATAAAACAATGTAAATTTTTAGAGCCCAAAAGTCCACTCAGTCCTACTTCTTGTTCAGCCAATCACCCAGACAAACAAGTTTGTTTACCTTTACAGGAGATAATGCTGCCTGCTTCTTATTTACAATGTGACCTGAAACTGAGAACAGGCATTCCAATGACACTGTCATAGCTGAAATCACATGATATTTACATGCCAAATGCGCTAAAGAGTCATATTTCCCTTCATGCATCAACCACCATTCCAGAGAACATGTGTCCATGCTGATGACAGGTTCTAATCTATAACAATCCATAACAATGCGGACCAATGAATGTTTATTTTCATCATCTGAGTCAGATGTCACCAGCAGAAGACTGATTTTCTTTTTTTGGTGGTTCGGGTTTTGTAGTTTCCGCATTGGATTGTTGCTCATTTAAGACATTTGAAAGCATACTCCACACCCTGTCCCTCTCAGATTTTGGAAGGCACTTCAAATTCTTAAACCTAGAGTTGAGTGCTGTATCTATCCATAGAAATCTCACAGAGGTACCTTCTTTATGTTTTGTCAAATCTGCAGTGAAAGTGCTCTTACAATGAACATGTGCTGAGTCATCATCCGAGACGGCTATAAAATGAAATATATGGAAGAACGCAGATAAAACAGTGTAGGAGGCATAGGAGTTCAGTCACAAATTTAATTAATGCATTATTTTTTTAACGAGCATCATCAGCATGGAAACATGTCCTCTGGAATGGTGACTGAAGCATGAAGGGGCATACGATGTTTAGCACATCTGGCACGTAAATACCTTGCAATGCCAGCTACAGAAGTGCCATGCAAACATGTGTTCTTACTTTCTGGTGACATTGTAAATAAGAAGTGGGTAGCACTATCTCCCGTAAATGTAAACAAACTTATTTGTCTTAGCGGTTGGCTGAACAAAAAGTAGGACTGAATTGATCTGTAGGCACTAAAGTTTTACACTGTTTTGAGTGCAGTTATGTAACGAAAAAAATCTACATTTGTAAATTTCACTTTCACAATCAAGAGACTGCAGTACAGTACTTAAGAACATAAGAACGACCATATTGGGTCAGACCAAAGGTCCATCTATCCCAGCAACCTGTCTTCCAACAGTGGCCAATGCCAGGTGCCCCAGAGGGAATGAGCAGAACAGGTAATCAACAAGTGATCCATTTCCTGTCGCTCATTCCCAGCTTCTGGCAAACAGAGAGTAGGGATGCCATCTCCAAACTTCTATTCTGTGTTGTAATTAAAGTCAATATATTTGAAAAAGTAGAAAAACATCCAAAAATATTTAATACATTTCAGTTGGAATTCTATTGCTTAACAGTGTGACTAAAACTGCAATTAATCGTGATTAATTTTTTTAATCAGGATTATTTCTTTTTTAATTCACCACATGAGTTAACTACAATTAATTGACAGCCTTAGTCACAATGTTACCGCTCAGGCAGCTGTAGGGGGCAGCAAATGTTTGGGGTGAGGGAGAAAAGGGAGAAAGCAGTGTTCTGGTTTTCCCAACTTTCCTAAAAAATTCAACAGTATGCAAACACAAAGTACATATTGGAGATGACTCCACACATATTAATTAGTGGCTGAAATTTGGTTCCAGTTCCATATGGCGTGTTTACAAGAAAGGGGTCTGTAAAATAAGGTGTGCCACTGAGGTACAGACCATAAAAAAGAACATTTTCATGCCACCTTAATTATGGTCATGCTACTGTAAGACAATACTATTACTTATTTACTGCAATATATTTAAATACAAAGCATTTGTACGTTATTTGAGCAAACATTTGTTTTAAGTAAGTGCCAAGTTTCACTGTCTGGGACCAGAACCTGACCTCTGATGAAGATGCCTTGTGATTAGACTGCTGCAAACCAGTCTTACCTCTGTTCTAAACAGGAATCTGAGGACTCCCCTGGCATCAAGGAACAGCCAGCTATCACAGCCCCAATACAGCCAGCACAAATCTACCTGTTCCTGGCCCTCCCAACACAGGAGTGTTACAAGAGAGATAAATCAATGAGATATCTGTATATATATGAATATGTAGACAGTTAATGTGTATACTGCCAACTACTAGCACATAAGACTAAATAACAGAGTTCACAAGTTGGTAGGCTGAGTAAAGTTATTGCTATGCACTGCACAAAGGCGTCGTCATCTCAGCTATAAATAGGGGTCATGCCACGAGCATGGCCAGAGTTCATTGAACTCTAACTATGTATGCTGGTGTAATGGCATCTAGGCAATCTATTACAAGCCAGTGCAGGTAAGAGTATCCCTGAGGCCGCTCTAACTTAGGTTGAGGCCAAACTGACCCTGTCTACCCCAGGGATCAGCAGAGGGCAAAGTTTCACTTAGTCAACTTTGTTCCTCTCCTACTCCCAGCTGTGATGGGAAGAGCTCTAATGCAAATGAAAATTTGTACCCTAACAGTTTACCCATTGACATTTTTCATATGGAATTCATTGTTCAAAAGGTTTTTATATTATAGTACAGAGTAGTGGTAAGTAGAAACGTGAATATTCAGTGTTAAAACTACATCAGTCTACTGACTGATAAATAGTAATGTTAGCTCTAAACAAAGAAACCTATGCCCTAAAATTCTAACTAAATCTCATTACTAAATCCATAGTGATACACCCACATAGCTTTAAGAGATGTCAAATACTATTCATATTTCCTCTTTCTTCTTCCCTCCTCCTCCCATTCAGGCTTTTAGAACTGCCTAGTTATTGCACAACCTTCTCCTTACCTGCAATAATCTGGCAATACGTTATTTTGTCAAATGGAATATTGGACATATCCACATTGAGTGTATCATTCTAGTGTCAATCACTCCGTGTGAAAAAAAAGATGGCATTGACCAGTAAGTTGATGGAATGGATAATACTACAGAACTATAATAATTTCTCTCTCTTTCAAGGTTTTTATGATACTCTGCGCAAACATTACAAGTGAAACCAAGCTGTGTTTAAACTAAAGTAAGCCAAGTACATTCATGCAGCATTGGACTAACTTTTTTGAACAGATTCTCCAGTAACCATCAGAATGTATACATGCATAATGGAACAGCATTGTCAAGCCTGAGAAAGCCATCTCATTAGAGTACTGAACAACCATGACTATGTCTCTCCTTTTGATATTTGCATATATACTTTTTATGGTAAAAAAAATAAAATTACTGCGATTGTGTCACAATCTGGTAAGTAAAGGTACATGTGCTGAGATTCAGCCTCAGAGCTACAGTTGGCCAATAAGTATTTTTCTGTGGAAAATGTCGCTTATCTTTAAAAATGTTTGGATTAAATTGGCTGAAATCTGGAAAAATTATTTTGTGGGTTTTTATTTTTTTGACAACCTCCCTTTCCCCAAATTTTCATGAAAATGAAAAATAAAAAAAAATGTTTTCAGTTAAATTCTTGTGTGCTGAAATTAAATAAATTTCCCAATCTGCTCATTTCCCAATCTAGTCACTTTGTAGAGTTACCAACTCCTGTGATTTTATCTCAAGTCTTGCAATAATTGTTTTTGTCTTAAATCCTCAGCTCCTGGATTCATGTAATAATGTGAGAATCTTGTCTTTTAAAGTAAGTTACTATCCCTGCAGGTTGTAGATAATATATTAAGAATATGAATCCTTAAGATTCATAAACCAGAAATAAAATAAGAACCCAAAATGTTTTTTTTTAATTTAAATTTTTTAAGCCAAATTCATTAATTTCAGGAGGCCTGACTTGTGATTTTTGAAACTTTGGGATTGACAACGTTGCTTTATGTGGAATAAAAATTCAGAGTTGGGGGCGGGGGAATTACTTGGACTCCCAAAAATGTATATATAAAGAGAAAAAGTTATAACACTGTCTTCCCCTCCTTTCTCACACCTTCACATGCTAGAGATCCAGAATTGTATAAAACATAGCTGGCCAAATTCATCCCTGATATAACTCCCTTTACTTAAATGGAGTTATACCAGGCATGAATATGGCCGAATAACTGACATAAATGGAGACTACAATCCTAAAGCTTACAGGGATTTTAAAAGATGCCTACTTGACCAGTATATCTCCTGAGATTTACTGTTTTATCATTGCACAAAGAGGTATGAGACAAACATGCAGAAGAGCATAATGTTTCTACAAGAGGATTAGTTTTACAGTCTATATGTTAAAACAAATAAATTGTACATTCATGGGCTGAAGTAGGCCACATGCTGAAAAAGCCACTGGACTCGCTTCAGAGAAATATTATATGATTAGAAAGGCTTTGCTGTTCAACAGACTTCAAAGCCAGGTCCAGTGGTTATAAAATGAATTTGTAATGATTCAGTTATAATCCGGGAGACTCTCTAAGTACTGAATGGACTCAGTGACTAAATTAAAATACTAGTTTTAACAAATTCCTGGTACCTACAATGGTCTAATAATTTTCCATTTAAATTATTTGTAGAGATATATATGATAATGTTTTATGAAGACAGGTGAAGCTATGAGCATATACAGATATAGATAGCTGTAGGCACCCTTCGCTAGAGGGGCATCTGAACTTTACTGGGAGTGTTCCAGTTGGGAAGAGCCTGTGTGCTGCAATCAAGCCTTAGAGACCACAACTCCCATGATGACTTGGGGGAAGAGTGAGTGCCTTTCTCTTGCAGGCAGTGCAGGCAGGCAGAGCAGCTGGACAACTGCATTTTGGGGAGAGGAACCAGATTGCTGTCCTCTGTCCATACCAGGAGCTGCTGCTAGGAAGCCAGAAACTGCTGCTGAGAGCCCGCAGGGGCTTTGATCGAGCAGGGAACCTCCGAGGCTATTGGTGGCTTCCCTGGAGTCAGAGCAGAGACTGTTGCTGTGCTTAGAGCTGACTGAGGTGGGCCTGCAATGAAGGAACTGTGAGTAACCCCCACTCTGGTTTGGGAAAGTACTTGCAAGGGAGGAGGCACAGCAGAGAGACTGAGTCTGAGGAGGGGCAGAGTGATCTTCCCACCAAACCAGGACCCAGAGCTGCTGACCTTTGGTGGGGCCAGCTCCAATCGTCAGCGGGGTTGTGCAGCCGTTTGCCTTGGCTGGACTGATACACAGAACCAACGAAGTGCGGTCTCCAGCTGCAGATCTTCCAGTGTGCCCACACAAGTGTCTAGGACTCTGAAATCCAGAGAAATGTACATTGTGGGGAGAGGGGGTGAATGGTGGCAGTGCAAATGCCAGTTAAATACATTTCATTCATTACCGTGTAATATATTTAATTGATTTTATTCAACTGTCCCCTGTGGATTTAAATTAGTAGTGACATTTAATCTTAGTCTGTTATATCCTGTTTCTTTAAGTTGTTAAGTAAAGGTGTGTTAACTCTAATTTAATTATACTAGATGCATATTATTTATAATTGGGATTTTGGAGTTAGACCCATGCCACAGATTATTATTAATTATTATTACAATAGGCTTATTCCTGGAGGTTCCCAAGGCACGCCATTGACTGTGTACAGGGGCCAGCTAGATGGAGGCACTGTCAATTGTAAATTCCTTTAGGAGTAAAGGGACTGCAGCAAAGGGGTCATTAGAAGATTTCTACCTATCCAACATACCTAGGATCTCCTTTAACATCAACAACATCAGGTGCTCAGGCGAATGTTGCCAGGGCAGAAAGGGGGGTTACATATACATATATATATTTAACAATAAGCTTTGATGTCTATCTTCCACTTTTTTTTAAAGTCATGCAAAATATACATCAGACAAATATTTATATACAATGGATTTTAATACAGATATTAGAGAGTCTAAAAGTTTGTCACTAGCATGGTCACATTTTAACATGAGGTTGCATATGAGAGCTGCTCAATTTGAAATCAAATTATGTAATGCCTCTGTATTTCTGGTCTTTGGCTGATCCAAAACCCAGTGAGATCGATGAAACTCTTCTAACTGACTTGAATACACTTTGAATCAGGCTCGTTAGCCCAAAGAAAACAAAACAGAAACCTAATGCAACATGTTCAAGAACATATTCTGATCCCATTGATGTCGAAGGCGAAACACCTAGGATGGACATCAGGCTAGATGGCCTGACCCGCTTGACAGACTAGAGTCTGTCTTGATAGTAGATGACAGATTTCCAGTATCTTTGAATCTTAATAGCTTTCTGATCACATGGCCACTTCTTGTTTTTCAAACATTTGCTTCTACAGTGACTTGTTGAGATAGAGCCGCCTTCCATAGCCTGCATTTGCCACTCCTGGTGTTTTTCCTTTGTCAGGGACACAGTAGACACATTACTTCTATCAATACACATTAGGGGTAACTGCACAGCTTTCATGTAGTATTTCTTCTGTTTTTGTCTCCAGGCTACTTCATAGTTAAGTGCCTTTCGCTCAGGAACCTTAACAGATGTTGACCCCCTGAACATAAGACTCCAGAACATACACACAAAAAACCCATCCCCAAACCTTGAGAACCCAGTAAGCCTCAGTGAAATTTAAATGAAATTCAGCTTCACTTAAAGTTTTCAGCTGAAGTAAGATGTTTGTTATCTGTTTCCTATTGTAGTTCTAGTATTGAATGACAACCGCTGAAATGTAGTAACAGGGATGAGACTTCACATGGGAACTCCATATAAATTGAGGATAGCATTTAGATGGAAGCCTGCTATAATATTATAGCAATTAAAAATGACCCAAACAGCACGCTTCTTCTCTATTGTAACAATATGTTTCGTGGATGTTAATTCTGCATCAGATTTCCCTCTTATGGTATGTCTGCACTGCAGTCAGAAGTGCACTTGCAGCATGCGTAAACACACTGGAGTTAGCTTTGATCTAGCTAGCTTGAATAATAATAGCAAGGAAGCAGTGGCAGCATGGATGTCAGAGTGAACTAGCTACCTCAGTATATATGCAGAGTCCCAGGTGGGCTCTTACAGCCCATGCTGCCATTGCTCCACTGATATTTGTAGTTGTACTAGCTAAATCAAAGCTAGCTCAGGTATGTCTACATGTGCTGCAATCGTGCATGCTGCAGTGTAGACATACACTCAGAGATACTAACACTTCCAATTCTACTTCAGCAATCTACAGCAGGAAAGACTTCCCATTTGTCAGTTATATCAGTGTGCAAAAGAATTAACAACATAACAGGATTGGTGATGCCTTAGGTAATTTACTCTCAAATGAAGTGTGTTCATTAATATAGCTAAGCAGGTGTACTTAGCTATTATATTTACATTACATTCTACCCAGTTTGGAATTATATATCTGGATGGACTAAAATACAAATGCATTAATGCAGCATTACTATGTCTATGATTTCTATTTCTAGTAGTCAGTTCTTTTTTTATGTGCTTTAGGTTCTTCAAAGCTAAAGCGTCCCCAAACTGGAAATCTGGGGGGTTGAGCTTAAGGAGATTTGTTTGGGGTGTGTGTTATTTTAAATGATTTTAAATTAAAAATACAGGAATAAATACATTTCTTCAGAGCATAAGGCATGTGCCAGTCTGTAGCCCAGAAAATTTTTGCTAGGGCTAAATTTTAAACTTCTTGAAAAATGGATTTATGATGAAAACACAGGCAACCCCTTAATTATAGTAGTGACAGTGTGACAGGTGCTGCTAGGAGAAGCAATGGTATACTGTGAAGCTACCATTCATATTTCTGTATGATACCCGGTTAAAGATTTACTCTGGTATAATACCAGAGGTTCCAAGTGGGGTGTGACAGAACTTTGAAAGGATCTTTGAATGACCAGTCAGTCTAAATGGTTGAGGAAAGCAACCAATGATTTATATGAGCTAGGGTAAACATTGTCCCAAATCATCTCTTACACAAAGGGAGTGAAAACTCCAATACCACCCCTTCTCCATGAAGAGCAGAATATACCTCCTTGCAATGTCCTTCCTGACTCCAAAGAAACTCCTTCATTGACCTGGGGGTGTCTTTGCATGGGAAGCAGCAAAGAATCCTGTGGCACCTTATAGACTAACAGAGGTTTTGGAGCATGAGCTTTTGTGGGTGAATACCCACTTCCTCAGATGCATGTAATGGAAATATCCAGGGGCAGGTATATATATGTGTGCTAGCAAGCAAGCTAGAGATAACGAGGTCAGTTCAATCAGGGAGGATGAGGCCCTGTTCTAGCAGTTGAGGTGTGAAAACCAAGAGAGGAGAAACTGGTTCTGTAATTGGCAAGCCATTCACAGTCTTTGTTCAATCCTGAGCTGATGGTGTCAAATTTGCAGATGAACTGAAGCTCAGCAGTTTCTCTTTGAAGTCTGGTCCTGAAGTTTTTTTGCTGCAGGATGGCCACCTTAAGGTCTGCTATAGTGTGGCCAGGGAGGTTGAAGTGCTCTCCTACAGGTTTTTGTATATTGCCATTCCTAATGTCTGATTTGTGTCCATTTATCCTTTTCCGTAGAGACTGTCCAGTTTGGCCGATGTACATAGCAGAGGGGCATTGCTGGCATATGATGGCGTATATTACATTGGTGGATGTGCAGGTGAATGAACCAGTGATGGTGTGGCTGATCTGGTTAGGTCCTGTGATGGTGTCGCTGGTGTAGATATGTGGGCAGAGTTGGCATCGAGGTTTGTTGCATGGATTGGTTCCTGAGCAAGAGTTATTATGGTGTGGTGTGCAGTTGCTGGTGAGAATATGTTTCAGGTTGGCAGGTTGTCTGTGGGCAAGGATTGGCCTGCCACCCAAGGCCTGTGAAAGTGTGGGATCATTGTCCAGGATGGGTTGTAGATCCTTGATGATGCGTTGGAGGGGTTTTAGCTGGGGGCTGTATGTGATGGCCAGTGGAGTCCTGTTGGTTTCTCTCTTGGGTTTGTCTTGCAGTAGGAGGCTTCTGGGTACACGTCTGGCTCTGTTGATCTGTTTCCTTATTTCCTCGTGCGGGTATTGTAGTTTTGAGAATGCTGGTGGAGCTTTTGTAGGTGTTGGTCTCTGTCTGAGGGGTTAGAGCAGATGCGGTTGTACCTCAGTGCTTGGCTGTAGACAATGGATCGTGTGATGTGCCCGGGATGGAAGCTGGAGGCATGAAGGTAGGCATAGCGGTCGGTGGGTTTTCGATATAGGGTGGTGGTAATGTGACCATCACTTATTTGCACCGTGGTGTCAAGAAAGTGGACCTCCCGTGTAGATTGGTCCAGGCTGAGGTTGATGGTGGGGTGGAAGCTGTTGAAATCATGGTGGAATTTTTCCAGAGTCTCTTTCCCATGGGTCCAGATGATGAAGATGTCATCAATGTAGCGTAGATAGAGAAGGGGTGTGAGTGGACGAGAGCTGAGGAAGCGTTGTTCCAGGTCGGCCATGAAGATATTGGCATATTGTGGGGCCATGCGGGTGCCCATAGCAGTGCCACTGATCTGGAGATATATATTGTCATCAAATTTGAAATAGTTGTGTGTAAGTATAAAGGCACAGAGCTCAGCAGCCAGTTGTGCTGTGGCATCATCAGGGATAGTGTTCCTGACAGCTTGTATTCCATCTGTGTGTGGGATGTTTGTGTAGAGAGCCTCTACATCCATGGTGGCTAGGATGGTGTTTTCTGGGAGGTCACCAATACATTGTAGTTTCCTCAGGAAATCAGTGGTGTCGCGGAGATAGCTGGGAGTGCTGGTGGCATAGGGTCTGAGTAGAGAGTCCATATATCCAGATAGTCCTTCAGTGAGAGTGCCAATGCCCGAGATGATGGGGCGTCCAGGATTTCCGGGTTTGTGGATCTTGGGTAGTAGATAGAATAACCCTGGTCGGGGCTCTAGGGGTATGTTGATTTCTTCTGGTGTTAGTGTAGGGAGTGTCCTGAGTAGATGCTGTAGTTTCTTAGTGTATTCCTCAGTGGGATCTGAGGGAAGTGGCCTGTAGAATTTGGTATTGGAGAGTTGTCTGGCTGCCTCCTTTTGATAGTCAGACCTGTTCATGATGACAACGGCACCTCCTTTATCAGCCTCTTTGATGATAATGTCAGGGTGGTTTCTGAGGCTGTGGATGGCATTGCGTTCTGCACGACTTAGGTTGTGAGGCAAGCGATGTTGTTGTTCCACGATTTCTGCCCGTGCACGCCGGCGGAAGCATTCAATGTATAGGTCCAGGCTGTCATTTCGACCCTCAGGAGGAGTCCATGTGGAGTTCTTTTCTTGTGCTGTTGGTGGGAGGGCACCCGTGTATCAGTGCACTGTTCAGTGTTTGTCCTGGAAGTATTCTTTGAGTCGGAGACGGCGAAAGTAGGCTTCCAGATCGCCACAGAACTGTATCATGTTGGTGGGGGTGGCAGGGCAGAAAGAGAGTCCCCGAGATAGGACAGACTTTTCTTCTGGGCTGAGTGTGTAGTTGGATAGATTGACGATATTGCTGGTGGGTTAGGAGTACCACTGTTGTGGCCCATGTGGCAGGTAGGAGTTTAGACAGCTTACAGTCCTTTTTCCTTGAAGAGAGGTGAAGTGAGTAATGTAGATCTCCTGTCTTATTCTAGTGAAGTCCGTTTGTATAGAAGTTTGGTTATTAATGAGAGTCTCCAGGTTGGAGAGCTCTTTTCTGATGTTTTCCTGTTTGCTGTATAGGATGCTGATCAGGTGGTTCCTCAGTTTTTTTGATAGAGTATGACATAATCTCTCACTGTGGTCTGTGTAGTATGTAGATAGCAGTGGATTTTTTACCTTTAGTCCATTTGGTATGATGTCCATCCGTTTGCATTTGGAAAGGAAGATGATATCTGTCTGTATTTGTGCAAGTTTCTTCATGAGGTTGATGGATTTCCATTCCATACGGCTAAATGCAGTGCCTTGCATGGTGTCAAGTATCAGAGGGTAGCCGTGTTAGTCTGGATCTGTAAAAGCAGCAAAGAATCCTGTGGCACCTTATAGACTAACAGAGGTTTTGGAGCATGAGCTTTCGTGGGTGAATACCCACTTCCTCAGATGCATGTAATGGAAATATCCAGGGGCAGGTATATATATGTGTGCTAGCAAGCAAGCTAGAGATAACGAGGTCAGTTCAATCAGGGAGGATGAGGCCCTGTTCTAGCAGTTGAGGTGTGAAAACCAAGAGAGGAGAAACTGGTTCTGTAATTGGCAAGCCATTCACAGTCTTTGTTCAATCCTGAGCTGATGGTGTCAAATTTGCAGATGAACTGAAGCTCAGCAGTTTCTCTTTGAAGTCTGGTCCTGAAGTTTTTTGCTGCAGGATGGCCACCTTAAGGTCTGCTATAGTGTGGCCAGGGAGGTTGAAGTGGGTGAATACTCCTACCTGCCACATGGGGCCACAACAGTGGTACTCCTAACCCACCCAGCAATATCGTCAATCTATCCAACTACACACTCAGCCCAGAAGAAAAGTCTGTCCTATCTCGGGGACTCTCTTTCTGCCCTGCCACCCCCACCAACATGATACAGTTCTGTGGCGATCTGGAAGCCTACTTTCGCCGTCTCCGACTCAAAGAATACTTCCAGGACAACACTGAACAGTGCACTGATACACGGGTGCCCTCCCACCAACAGCACAAGAAAAAGAACTCCACATGGACTCCTCCTGAGGGTCGAAATGACAGCCTGGACCTATACATTGAATGCTTCCGCCGGCGTGCACAGGCAGAAATCGTGGAACAACAACATCGCTTGCCTCACAACCTAAGTCGTGCAGAACGCAATGCCATCCACAGCCTCAGAAACCACCCTGACATTATCATCAAAGAGGCTGATAAAGGAGGTGCCGTTGTCATCATGAACAGGTCTGACTATCAAAAGGAGGCAGCCAGACAACTCTCCAATACCAAATTCTACAGGCCACTTCCCTCAGATCCCACTGAGGAATACACTAAGAAACTACAGCATCTACTCAGGACACTCCCTACACTAACACCAGAAGAAATCAACATACCCCTAGAGCCCCGACCAGGGTTATTCTATCTACTACCCAAGATCCACAAACCCGGAAATCCTGGACGCCCCATCATCTCGGGCATTGGCACTCTCACTGAAGGACTATCTGGATATATGGACTCTCTACTCAGACCCTATGCCACCAGCACTCCCAGCTATCTCCGCGACACCACTGATTTCCTGAGGAAACTACAATGTATTGGTGACCTCCCAGAAAACACCATCCTAGCCACCATGGATGTAGAGGCTCTCTACACAAACATCCCACACACAGATGGAATACAAGCTGTCAGGAACACTATCCCTGATGATGCACAGCACAACTGGCTGCTGAGCTCTGTGCCTTTATACTTACACACAACTATTTCAAATTTGATGACAATATATATCTCCAGATCAGTGGCACTGCTATGGGCACCCGCATGGCCCCACAATATGCCAATATCTTCATGGCCGACCTGGAACAACGCTTCCTCAGCTCTCGTCCACTCACACCCCTTCTCTATCTACGCTACATTGATGACATCTTCATCATCTGGACCCATGGGAAAGAGACTCTGGAAAAATTCCACCATGATTTCAACAGCTTCCACCCCACCATCAACCTCAGCCTGGACCAATCTACACGGGAGGTCCACTTTCTTGACACCACGGTGCAAATAAGTGATGGTCACATTACCACCACCCTATATCGAAAACCCACCGACCGCTATGCCTACCTTCATGCCTCCAGCTTCCATCCCGGGCACATCACACGATCCATTGTCTACAGCCAAGCACTGAGGTACAACCGCATCTGCTCTAACCCCTCAGACAGAGACCAACACCTACAAAAGCTCCACCAAGCATTCTCAAAACTACAATACCCGCACGAGGAAATAAGGAAACAGATCAACAGAGCCAGACGTGTACCCAGAAGCCTCCTACTGCAAGACAAACCCAAGAGAGAAACCAACAGGACTCCACTGGCCATCACATACAGCCCCCAGCTAAAACCCCTCCAACGCATCATCAAGGATCTACAACCCATCCTGGACAATGATCCCACACTTTCACAGGCCTTGGGTGGCAGGCCAATCCTTGCCCACAGACAACCTGCCAACCTGAAACATATTCTCACCAGCAACTGCACACCACACCATAATAACTCTTGCTCAGGAACCAATCCATGCAACAAACCTCGATGCCAACTCTGCCCACATATCTACACCAGCGACACCATCACAGGACCTAACCAGATCAGCCACACCATCACTGGTTCATTCACCTGCACATCCACCAATGTAATATACGCCATCATATGCCAGCAATGCCCCTCTGCTATGTACATCGGCCAAACTGGACAGTCTCTACGGAAAAGGATAAATGGACACAAATCAGACATTAGGAATGGCAATATACAAAAACCTGTAGGAGAGCACTTCAACCTCCCTGGCCACACTATAGCAGACCTTAAGGTGGCCATCCTGCAGCAAAAAAACTTCAGGACCAGACTTCAAAGAGAAACTGCTGAGCTTCAGTTCATCTGCAAATTTGACACCATCAGCTCAGGATTGAACAAAGACTGTGAATGGCTTGCCAATTACAGAACCAGTTTCTCCTCTCTTGGTTTTCACACCTCAACTGCTAGAACAGGGCCTCATCCTCCCTGATTGAACTGACCTCGTTATCTCTAGCTTGCTTGCTAGCACACATATATATACCTGCCCCTGGATATTTCCATTACATGCATCTGAGGAAGTGGGTATTCACCCACGAAAGCTCATGCTCCAAAACCTCTGTTAGTCTATAAGGTGCCACAGGATTCTTTGCTGCTTTTACAGATCCAGACTAACACGGCTACCCTCTGATACTTGACACCATGCAAGGCACTGCATTTAGCCGTATGGAATGGAAATCCATCAACCTCATGAAGAAACTTGCACAAATACAGACAGATATCATCTTCCTTTCCAAATGCAAACGGATGGACATCATACCAAATGGACTAAAGGTAAAAAATCCACTGCTATCTACATACTACACAGACCACAGTGAGAGATTATGTCATACTCTATCAAAAAAACTGAGGAACCACCTGATCAGCATCCTATACAGCAAACAGGAAAACATCAGAAAAGAGCTCTCCAACCTGGAGACTCTCATTAATAACCAAACTTCTATACAAACGGACTTCACTAGAATAAGACAGGAGATCTACATTACTCACTTCACCTCTCTTCAAAGGAAAAAGGACTGTAAGCTGTCTAAACTCCTACCTGCCACATGGGGCCACAACAGTGGTACTCCTAACCCACCCAGCAATATCGTCAATCTATCCAACTACACACTCAGCCCAGAAGAAAAGTCTGTCCTATCTCGGGGACTCTCTTTCTGCCCTGCCACCCCCACCAACATGATACAGTTCTGTGGCGATCTGGAAGCCTACTTTCGCCGTCTCCGACTCAAAGAATACTTCCAGGACAACACTGAACAGTGCACTGATACACGGGTGCCCTCCCACCAACAGCACAAGAAAAAGAACTCCACATGGACTCCTCCTGAGGGTCGAAATGACAGCCTGGACCTATACATTGAATGCTTCCGCCGGCGTGCACAGGCAGAAATCGTGGAACAACAACATCGCTTGCCTCACAACCTAAGTCGTGCAGAACGCAATGCCATCCACAGCCTCAGAAACCACCCTGACATTATCATCAAAGAGGCTGATAAAGGAGGTGCCGTTGTCATCATGAACAGGTCTGACTATCAAAAGGAGGCAGCCAGACAACTCTCCAATACCAAATTCTACAGGCCACTTCCCTCAGATCCCACTGAGGAATACACTAAGAAACTACAGCATCTACTCAGGACACTCCCTACACTAACACCAGAAGAAATCAACATACCCCTAGAGCCCCGACCAGGGTTATTCTATCTACTACCCAAGATCCACAAACCCGGAAATCCTGGACGCCCCATCATCTCGGGCATTGGCACTCTCACTGAAGGACTATCTGGATATATGGACTCTCTACTCAGACCCTATGCCACCAGCACTCCCAGCTATCTCCGCGACACCACTGATTTCCTGAGGAAACTACAATGTATTGGTGACCTCCCAGAAAACACCATCCTAGCCACCATGGATGTAGAGGCTCTCTACACAAACATCCCACACACAGATGGAATACAAGCTGTCAGGAACACTATCCCTGATGATGCCACAGCACAACTGGCTGCTGAGCTCTGTGCCTTTATACTTACACACAACTATTTCAAATTTGATGACAATATATATCTCCAGATCAGTGGCACTGCTATGGGCACCCGCATGGCCCCACAATATGCCAATATCTTCATGGCCGACCTGAACAACGCTTCCTCAGCTCTCGTCCACTCACACCCCTTCTCTATCTACGCTACATTGATGACATCTTCATCATCTGGACCCATGGGAAAGAGACTCTGGAAAAATTCCACCATGATTTCAACAGCTTCCACCCCACCATCAACCTCAGCCTGGACCAATCTACACGGGAGGTCCACTTTCTTGACACCACGGTGCAAATAAGTGATGGTCACATTACCACCACCCTATATCGAAAACCCACCGACCGCTATGCCTACCTTCATGCCTCCAGCTTCCATCCCGGGCACATCACACGATCCATTGTCTACAGCCAAGCACTGAGGTACAACCGCATCTGCTCTAACCCCTCAGACAGAGACCAACACCTACAAAAGCTCCACCAAGCATTCTCAAAACTACAATACCCGCACGAGGAAATAAGGAAACAGATCAACAGAGCCAGACGTGTACCCAGAAGCCTCCTACTGCAAGACAAACCCAAGAGAGAAACCAACAGGACTCCACTGGCCATCACATACAGCCCCCAGCTAAAACCCCTCCAACGCATCATCAAGGATCTACAACCCATCCTGGACAATGATCCCACACTTTCACAGGCCTTGGGTGGCAGGCCAATCCTTGCCCACAGACAACCTGCCAACCTGAAACATATTCTCACCAGCAACTGCACACCACACCATAATAACTCTTGCTCAGGAACCAATCCATGCAACAAACCTCGATGCCAACTCTGCCCACATATCTACACCAGCGACACCATCACAGGACCTAACCAGATCAGCCACACCATCACTGGTTCATTCACCTGCACATCCACCAATGTAATATACGCCATCATATGCCAGCAATGCCCCTCTGCTATGTACATCGGCCAAACTGGACAGTCCTCTACGGAAAAGGATAAATGGACACAAATCAGACATTAGGAATGGCAATATACAAAAACCTGTAGGAGAGCACTTCAACCTCCCTGGCCACACTATAGCAGACCTTAAGGTGGCCATCCTGCAGCAAAAAAACTTCAGGACCAGACTTCAAAGAGAAACTGCTGGCTTCAGTTCATCTGCAAATTTGACACCATCAGCTCAGGATTGAACAAAGACTGTGAATGGCTTGCCAATTACAGAACCAGTTTCTCCTCTCTTGGTTTTCACACCTCAACTGCTAGAACAGGGCCTCATCCTCCCTGATTGAACTGACCTCGTTATCTCTAGCTTGCTTGCTAGCACACATATATATACCTGCCCCTGGATATTTCCATTACATGCATCTGAGGAAGTGGGTATTCACCCACGAAAGCTCATGCTCCAAAACCTCTGTTAGTCTATAAGGTGCCACAGGATTCTTTGCTGCTTTTACAGATCCAGACTAACACGGCTACCCTCTGATACTTTGCATGGGAAAGTGATATATGGTGTCCATTCGCCAGTCCCATGGGATTCCATACAAAAGTCAATACTGATCATGGACTTTGCTGAATGTCCTTACTCTTATCCCCATCCTGTGAGTTTTACCAAGGGATGCAGTGGGATCCAATGCAGTCTCCCATGCCCATTTTCACTGGTTATTTTTAAAATAGAGTGACTTTGTTACTATGACAGACAGCCCTCCACAAATACAATTTCTATAGGATCTTTATCAGCCTGTTTAGTTTTCTGATAAATGCATCATGAAATTCACCTAATTGGAAAATAGTTGTTGCCCATTGTTAAGTCATGGTCCCTCCCCTGCCCCAGTACTTAAATAGGCAAATACTTTCTCCAATTCACAATATACATAGCTGAAGGGAAATAATAAACAGACTTCAATTACATTTTATTTCCTGATTATCAGAAAGTAGCAAGTATTAAAGTACAAATTCACAATACCAAAGATACAGTAAAGGTTGGAAGAATATTACTCTAAAGGTCACATTATCTTAATGAAGTGCCACTATTTGACAACATGGCAATGGTATTAAAGCAATATATACTCCATTTAACGGAAAATGCTCTATGAGATCCATGCCCTCTGCACTCTAAACAGAGACATTAGTAATTTTCTTAAAAGGTCACACACACAATGTGTTATTTAAAACCAGGCCTTTCCCAGTGATGAATATATGAAAAGGAACATCAGACATAGAAGTTTAAGATTGTTCTTTTAAAATGCCATCGTCTTTTTCATCCTCATGTGAAATAAGATTTGTCAAAAACAAACAAAAAAAACCCTCTCTCTCTAGACCACCTTTTTTTTTTGCGCTGTGGGCATCGTAGTCCAAAATTCTGCCTCTGATGTGTGCCTGGGATCACTGAATTTGGCTTGCAACTTTCAGACAGACTTGAATTTCAGCCTTAGGCTTCTGTAATTCTGTATTATAGGCAGAATTCTTTTCCATCAATTTGTTTTCATAAAGGGTTTCGCTCTAGAGTCACTGCTTCCTTTCAGCATGCAGGAAAAGCAACACAACATTCACTTCTTAAGTGTTGCCGATGTTTTGTTTATGAAGAAGTGGACACACTGGTAAAATGTAACACCAAGTACCTTCCTGCTTTGCTTTGAATGTGAAAGTCTGCACATTACTCTAAAGTTAGCAATGTTACATAAGAAATCACTAAAGTGAGTTCCTGAGAACTGTTCCATAACAAAAGAATATGACAGCACATTAATGTGCCACTGAGCTGTTATGACTCAGATAACAACATATGAGAAATACATTGCTGCCTGGAACAATATTTTCTCTATCCCTTTTAAAACCCTCATGGCACAGTAGCTTGTATGCCAACTGGGAATGGGATCCTATTTAAAGGTTATTAAAAGGGCAAAACCCAAGAAAACAATAATGATCAGTTCTGAAAGCTCACTGTTTTAATGCACTGACATTTTTGGATATGAAACATGAAGTTCTGACATGAAGCAAACACGATGAATAACAACGCAAAGGAGGATGCCAACCTTGCAATAAGCTCCACCCACACAGAGGTCAGTGCAGGATCAGGGCTTAGGAAATGTGTTTAAAAGCTCATTCATTATTTTAATCTTAACTTACCAAGCTTTTCATATTTGTTACAGAAATTTAAACAGCAAAAAATCAAACAAGCTTGAGTGTTATGAAAGTAGATTCTCAAAGGAACACAAATTATAATTTAGCCTGAAAACACTGTTTTCATGTAAATAGTTTATTAAAATGATACTCCCTTGTTAACCTTCTTTATCTAACCTTACTAGGTTGTTTCTATTTGCATTTTAATTAAGATATTTGGGGGAAATAGTCTTAACAGTTTTGCAGAAATATTAGCATGGTGAAATATTATTAGTCACGTATGAATTCAGAAAACACTTCACCTCTGCCATAAGATATGTAGATTTATATCAAAATCAACTGAATCTGGGCCTGGACTACACTACAGAATTACTTTGGTATAACTACGTGTGGAATATTCACATCCCTGAGCGACGTACTTCTGCTGGCATAAGCGCTGGCGTAGAGCTGCTCCCACTGAAATAGCTATTGCCTCTCGCGGAGGTGGAGTTATTAAGCCAATGGGAGAGCTCTCTCCAGTCAGCTTAAAGCATATTCACTAGACGCGCTACTACAGTGCAGCTAGCTGTGCCAATGTAAATTTCTTGTGTAGACCTGCCCCAAGCAATTTAGGGTATGTCTACACTGCAGTTAGATAGCCACAGCTGGCCTGTGTCAGCGGACTCAGGATCATGGGGCTCAGGCTAAGGGTCTGTTTAATTGCAGTGTAGATATTTGAGCTCAGGCTGCAGCCTGAGCTCTGGGACTCTAAAACCCTGCGAGGTGCGAGAGCCCAAGCCTGAATGTCTACAGACACCACAACTAAACAGATCCTTAAGCTCAAGCCCCACAAGCCTAGTCAGCTAGAATGAGTGAGTTATCTAATTGCAGTATAGACATACCCTTAGGGCCTTTCTGGTGTCCTGAAGTCCTTACTGAAGCCAAAATCCCACTGGGTCGGAATACCCGCTCCCATGGTGAAACCCACACGCAGGGGAAAAAGAGGGAGGGAATTCTTGACAGAATCCACTTGCAGACTCCTTTCTCATCGTCCTGTCCCAGATAGGTTGCCCGCCACCCCTACACAGACCATGGGGTCCACTCAGAAACCTTGCAGATATGCATTGGAAGCCAGGACCATTTGTGTGGAGATAGTTCTATGTTCCAAGCAAACCACCCTTCCTATCCCTGATAGCACAGGGAACAATGCTACCAGAGACTCCCAGGCTACATCAATGCTAGAATAAAAGACCTGTGGTGTGGCCACAGTTGGTCCAGGTCAGATGCCTTCGGTGCCTGGGGCTCAAAACTGCTGTGTAGACCCTCGCCCCTTGCAGGGTCCCAGAGTTCAAGCTCGAGACTAAGCCCAAACAGATACACAGCAACTTTACAGCCCTGCAGCCCGAGCCTTAGTGAGCTGACCTGGTCAGCCAGAGGTGTTTAATTGCTGTGTAGATGTGCAACCAGTGGCCATGGCTTCCTCATGCACTCCCTTAAATGACAGTCCCTACCACAGTGTGGGTTCTGTGGAAAAGATAAGGTAGCCCCAGGCTAGATTACATATGTTGGGGGATCTATGTAGGATTGGTTGGAGGATGACGTGCTTTTCCTCTGGTATGCCCAGTCATCTCTTGGCTCACCCAGTCCTCACTCATCCTGCACATGCAGTTCCCCCTTTGCTTCAGACCACTCACTGCAAGGTTTGGAGGAGGTTGCCACAATGCCACAGAGGTGACTGAACCCCCATTTCCACACAAGTGTGGTGAGATCCTCTCATGTACATCAGGGCAATAGGCATAAACTCCTCCTCTCCACATGAACTGAAATTAAGGGAGGTGAAAGGAAAACTCCTAAGGGGAGGAAAGATGGTCTTGTGAGCAGAGCAGGCCTGGGACAAACTTCAGTTCTACTCCTATCTCTGCCACAGACTGTACTATAACCGTGGGCAAATCAATGGCCTATATTTTCAAAAATGGGCTCTAATTTTGGGTGCCCAACTTTATATATCTACAGTTTCATTTTCAGGATTGCTATCTGAGCGCCCTCAGCTTTCATTAACATTATGGTCTTCAGCGTAAGCTATGGGCCTTCAGCACTTCTAAAAATGCAGGATGTCTAAAGTTGGGCACCCAAAACAAGGGGCCATCTTTGGCACTTGTGGCTATTTCTTCTCTGTGGCTCTGTGTCACCATCCTGTAAAATGGAGCTAGTGATACCTACTAACCCAGGGTGTTATAAAGCTAAATTAATTAATATTTGTAAAATGCTTTGACATCCTCAGGAGGAAGGTACTATAGAATTAGAAAAAAATATATACAATTCCTGTAAAGGGATTTAGACCTTAGAGATCAGCTATTAGCAATATAAATACTTTTTTAAAAATAAACAAATTATGACTGATATAGTTTTTGCCAAATTAACAGGGTAGTGCTTTTTTGGAAGTACACTTCTGTACCTTATTACTGCAATCACATTTTAATTTCATGCTTCCTTAACTTTTCTGCTGTTAATTTTACTCCTTTAATTCTATCTAATTTCTAACATTTTTCTATTGTGTGTTGTGAAAACTGGAAGAAAATCATAGTTTTCAGACCATTTTAACTAACACAAAGTATATATATTTTCCCAGTGTGGTTATTTATTTCCACCACTAGAAGTCTTCTGAGATCTCATGGTATCCTATGTATATTTCATCAAGTCCTGTCAAAATCTGTGACAACTGCAGCAGAAACCCACAGCAGACTTAAACAACTGCAATCAAAATAAAAGGAAAGATACAAATTGACTTCAATAGGTTTTGGATCAGGCCCTATAAGTGTTGAGTTGGTATGTGGTTTTGAACATGTAAGTCTTCAGTCAGTGCTGACTAAAGTCCAAATTAAGTGATAATTTGATTATAATTACAGCTGGTCAAAATTTCTCATTTTTTTTTCCATTGAAAAATGTCCTTTTTTTCAATTTTTTTGTGAAAAATTCTTATTGATAGAAATTTACTTTTCAAAAAATTTCTGAGATATTTCTTACCAACATTTTAATGAAAAGTCACTTTTGAAATTTTAAGAAAATACTATTTTTGGCAAATAAAAACAATCAAAAATATTTTGATAAAAATTGTAAGAGTTATAGAAAACTATGCAAAATAACCCCAAAATTGGTTCATTCTGAACCCTGCAAAAGGAAGACAACTTTGAATTTTTTGCACAATTATTTTCCTGATTTTCAACCACCTCTAGTCACGGCAATGGATAATTTATTTTCAGTATAACGCTGAGAAATGACATGGATTCTTTTCAACTTGGGTTCTTGGCCATTATATCACTCTTTTCCCAAGTATCAGGGATGCTTGTCAGCTTCATAACCACACTACAACCACTCCTCAATGAGCAATGCAAACATCATCTATATAAGGAGATTCCACGGTTGTGAGTTTGAATCCTAGAATATCCGTTTAGTCAGTGAAGTGATGGAAACAGTTACAAGAATGGCAGAGAGCTCTTTTTGTTGAAAATATCATCAGGTGGAATCACACTGGGATTCATGGTCTGTCACTGCCCAGTTTTTAAGTTCTCAGCCATTTTTGCCTTTTGTTACATTTTACAAATTACACCTGTACCGATAACATGGTCTGTCACCTAACAGAAAAATAATCTATCACAGTACAATCTTGTTTATCTGCAAGTCATGCATTCAAAATTAAATCAATAAGACTATTCATGTAAATAAAGTTACTCATGTAAACGTTTACCGGCTCTGACTCTGTTACCAATGAGCCAGATTCAATGCACCACAGACTAACCTGCATTTACACAAAGAACATAATATTTCTATATAACAGTGTTATATAACAAACTGGTATCAGAGTCTAACCCAAATAATATCTGCTCCATCTCGCCACCAATGGATATTGAGGGGGGCATATTTGGAACTTTTGCAAATGTGATTTTTCACAAATCTTTCACTGTTGTTACTGAACTTCCTGTATATGCAGTCATGCTTTCTGTTATCTTTTACAATTGTCATAGCTTACCTAAAGCAAAATGTAATTATAGCAATTCTGTGAGGGACTCTGAGCAATATGCTGAGAGAAGAATGTAGAAGTTTCAGCTTCTTCCTTTATGATTTTACTATATTAATTTGAAGTGATATGGGCATTATTTGGTGCCAAGTAATAATAAAAGAAAAGAAACACTTTATTTCAAATTTAATATCTCAGGGAAGTTACACCAATACCTTACAGTTATTAAAAAAAAAAAAAAAAAAAAAAGGATCCAGATAAGGACTTCTTGGGAATGAAAAATCCTTTCCATACTTTTAGCAAGACAAGCTACAAGTATCTTAAGATGAGGGCACATCTGTTGGTAGACCACTTTTTCAAAAAAATCATGCCAACAGTTTAGCAAGCTTGACTGCCAACCAAATGCTTTCATGAGCTAAATATTTTCTTAAGTACTGTTCCAAACACATTTCTGAGCTAGTTTTGATAAGGTGCCGCATGGTGATATACAAGTTTTATCAATCAGTATGATCTAAGATGGCAAGAGTACAATAAATAGTCTGTTCAAGAATTTTACATCCAATGGTGGAATGTGTTATTGCAAAGGAGTGGGATAAGATCATTTTTATGTTAAAAGGGGAACAAACTGGGCTTTGAATCTTCAGTATGTTGGAAATTTCTTTCATCTTGGTTTCAACTCCAGCTTAATCTAGTGTGGGATTTTAGAACAGAATAATTGCATTTCTCTTGGTCATTAAGTATCATGCAAAGATGCTAGAAATAATATGTTTAGTAACCCGCAACATCATGTCACTACATTACCATGTCAGCCTAGTCCCTTATGCTGTGGGCATACCGTGTTTTGCACCTTAGCCTGTCCTTTTGCAGCTTTGTCCTGTATTATTTTCAAAGCTGCTATGCTAAGACATCTCTTCTAAAATGAACAAAATGACCATTCAGTGTTATTTTCCATTGGCATAATGTTCTCAGCAAGCAGTACAGATTTAAAGTACGTCTGTTCTTTGAGCTGGGGGTGTGATTCCCAGCTCAAGATGACCTATTCACACTAGTTCTCGTCAAGCTAGTGTGACAAAAATAGAGTACACATGGTGGCGCAATCAGTCAGACAGGCTAACTGTCCCTAGTATGTGCCTTTGGTCCCGGGTGGATACATACTCAGGATGCCTACCTACTCACGCCAGCTTGGCTATGCTCTATTTTTAGTAC
This sequence comes from Gopherus flavomarginatus, assembly GCF_025201925.1. Lineage (NCBI taxonomy): Eukaryota > Metazoa > Chordata > Testudines > Testudinidae > Gopherus > Gopherus flavomarginatus. The sequence continues at coordinate 101,221,385 of NC_066624.1, read as the reverse complement.
ACTAGCTCGATCAGATCTAATGAGAGTATGTCTCCTTGAGCTGAGAATCACACCCCCAACTTGAAGGGCAGACATACGACTAGAGGGCTTCCTGCCGTATGGGTAATCAAGCTCCATTGATTTGTCTTTCTACTTTCCTTTTATCCTCTATAGGTTACTCAGCAGGGACCAGAGTTCTTTGAGATGGTCTCTACATATTCACAGAGCAATCTGGGTGGTGAAATCTGGCTATGACACTGTCCACTTGGGGTGCTCTTGCAGTCCCAGTTGCCCTGGGCTCACTGGTCTTGAACATTCTGAATGCAAGATTAGGAAAATGGGGCGTGGCACGGCTGCCTCATTTCCTTCCACTACCTCCGCAGCGCTGAGATTGTAATTACAGTTTGGCAGAAGAGGGGAAGATGTACAGGGAGTGTGAATGTGCTGATATATTTATGTTTCTGTGAGAAGCCAAGTGGTTGTTGGGGCCTTACATGGACTGTTGCTTTAATATCCTGAGTTATTCCGGGGTTAAATTTGGCGAGCATGAATGCATATGGGTTTAAAAGGAAGGAAAGAAACATTAACATGAACTCCTGCAATAAAACAACCAAGCTTCTCAGAATCCTTCCTAATGTACATAATGATTTACATAAGGAATAAATAAACTAACACTATAGAGCTTCTGTGCTCAGCTAATCATTATTTACACACCTCCCTCTTCTCAGCAACGATTTCTTTCCTTTCTTGCTAAAAGCTGATTTGCAGTCAGTAATTCACCATCACTCCACAAAAGAATTCTGTAAATTAAACCACTGTGGCCCCAACCAGTACAAATGATAAATGCACACACTTATCTCAGACCAAGTATACCGGATATGTTTTAACTCTAGGCTATGCCTCTGGGAGAGAAGCAACTAAAAATCCCATCCAAATCTGCCCTCAAGCTTTTTAAGCTTGACTTCTCCTATTATGTCATTTACTGCTCTATATTACTATGTGACTCAAGTGTCACAACAGTGGGTGAGAGTTTAAATGTTCCCCCTCCCCGGCTCTCCTGCAGAATGTAAGTAAGTGTGACTTCACTGAAATAAAATGAGGTAGAAAAGATAGCTGGCTAATGCACTGTAATATTTTAATTTGCTAGAAAACGAAAGAAATGGAAGCACAGAAGGCATTTCTTAGACCAGCTAACTGTGATGGAGCCTGAAGGACCCTTTGTCCCTAAAGGCACACTGCTGAATCAGAAACACGCATAGCAACAAACATCTGATTAAACAACAAGTGCGCAAAAGCAAAAGGCAGAAGCCTCCAGGGCCTTGTTAATTATCTCAGGGTTGAAGTCAGTAAGAAGGCTGTCTCACAGATTCTAAGGCAGTCAGATGGCAATGCCAACGCACTAACGTCCCCAAGGTCTTGCAGTTACAGCACCGTCATATTTCAAATGACAGGTAATACTTATGAACACGCCAACACTAACCTCCTCAATTATATTCAATGTCAAGGTTTTACTACTGAAGGAACTGCTAATATCCAACATATATATTTCCTGACAAAAGGTACTTTATCAAAGGGAGGAGTTTGGGGTATCTGTTGCAAGATGCTAAGGAAAGCTTTTTGACACTCACAATGGGAATAATGTCCTTTTTGCAAGCTCTCAGCTGATGAAATAAATATTTTCTTAACTTAGTGTAGCATATAAAAATCATATTTACTTTGCTGACTGTGAGTGCCTTCTCATGGAAATCTTTCTCTGCCTTCAAATGCTGTGTAGATGCGGAAAATATTCTCTTGGCATTTATTTGAACTTCCTCTGAACAAAAAGGCACAAGGGGTGTCTTTTATTGTAATGCCTCAGGTGCACCAGGAGGCAAAACTAAAAAGACAGAATGCCTTCCACTATCCAAAAAGTGTAATCATGCATGCCCTGGAACAGTTTAGTGCAATTATAAAGAAAAAATAAGAACTGAATTTAAATAGACATGAAAATATGCTTCCCATTTATTAGGAAATCTGCTCTTTTCAAAATTTAACCAAACATACTAACTACTGAATTGATGACATTTAACTTTATAGTAAATAAATTAGCTGACACAGATATGGCCCACAGGTTAAAGAATATTGTCTCATTAAAGCCTTCTATCTGCTCTGGATGCACCTATCCCACTTTCAATTGTTAATGTGAATTGGGGGTACATTCCACTTTGAGTAACACCAGTTTAAATCCAAACTAACTCCCAGCTGCCCCCCGTTTGCATTAATGATCAGAGAAGGTACAGCGAGATGAGGCATGTCCAAAGCAGGCATAAAACTCTAAAGCCAGGTCTACACTACAAACTTATATCAGTATAACTATATCGCTCAGGGGACCTAGTCCCCTGGTGTAGACAGCGCTATGTGGATGGGAGACTTTCTCCTGTTGATGTAGCTACTGCCATACGTGAATTAAGTATGCCAGTGGGAGAAGCTTTCCCATTGGCATAATGGTGTCTTCACTGAAGCACTACAGTCACACAGCTGTGCAGCTGCAGCACTGTATGTGAAGACAAGCCCTAAGTATTAAAATAGCACACTGGGACACAGACTATTTAAATGTTGTACTTCGGTTGGAACCTTTTTTATCCGCTATTGTGATAGGTAATACCTACGATTCCTATAACTGCAAGGGATTAGAGGAAAAATAATTTTTCCTTCTGTTTTTTCAGTCTGTTTACTTTGTATTTAGAGAGACAAGGTGGTTAAGATACACCTCTACCCTGATATAACGCAGTCCTCGGGAGCCAAAAAATCTTACCATGTTATAGGTGAAACCACATTATATTGAATGTGCTTTGAGCCGCTGGAGCGCGCAGCCCCGCCCAGAGCGCTGCTTTACCGCATTAAATCCGAATTTGTGTTATATCAGGTCATGTTATATTGGGGTAGAGGTGTAATATCGTTTGTTGGACCAACTTCTGTTGGGGAGAGAGGCCCACTTTCGAGCCACACAGAGCTCTTCTGCTGTTCTGGGAAAGGTACTCCAAGTGCCATAGCTAAATGCAAGGTGGAACAGATTGTCCAGCATAAGTAGTTGACACATATTCTAAGGGGACATTCAAGGTATGGTGGCCCATTAACTCTGCTGTAGTCATAGGACAAAAAGGGGGGGTTAGTGGGCTACAGATTGTTGTGATAAGTCATAAATCTGGTGTCTCTGTTCAGTCCATGATTTTGAGTGTCTAGCAGAGTTGCGAATTTAAGCTCCCAGGCTCATCTTTTGAAAGTGTTGTGTGGGTTTCCTTTGAGGATGAGGACTGATAGGTCAGACAAAGCAATCACTTTGTGAAAAGTGTTCACCCAGCTAGGGTGTTTTTATCATTTTCCTGTGAGTTCATTCAAAAGCATAGCGGCTATCGAGTTTCACCCACATAGTTATTGGGGGATGTGTAGGACCATGGATCGTGAAAGGAGTGTTGTGGGTTGTATCGATCATTGTAGCAGTGGAGATATGTCTGCAGGTTTTACATCTGTTCTGTGAGGGGCTGGTGCCACTTTCAGTTCATGTGTCCTGTGAGGAGCTTCTGTCTGATGATGAGATTGGAGAGGCAAGGAGGGTGGGGGATGTTTGAAGGCAGAAGTGGAGATTCAGGAAAGGTTTCTTGTGTAGACCTGTCCTAAGCAATTTAGGGTATGTCTACACTGCAATTAGAAACCTACAGCTGGCCTGTACCAGCTGAGTCAGGATCCTGGGGCTCAGGCTAAGGGGCAGTTTAATTGCAGGATGCTAAATCTTATTCCTATTTATTGTAACTATGCCATCAGATGTAAGGAGGAAGGAGAAAATACCCCACCAGACCTATTCAATTTGGCCACAGCGGGAAGAAAACATTCCTTCCTCATGCCAAAACAGGTGATTGGTAAGACCCACGGTCTCCAAAACTACAGTTACATTGAGGGCGTGAAGCTACTGAAATAGAGCAGAGAGGCTCCTTATGGCCGGAATTAGGGTTTAAAATAATGAAAGGACAGAGCAAGGAATGAATCATCACCCTTCCTCCTCTGGCTGGCCAACGGGTGGATAGAGCCTCTGGAGAGGGAGTGGTCACCCTTCTGCCCCTGCCAGCTAGTGCTCTCCTGCCCCTTTCTACTGGGCTGTCCCAATCCCTGCTAAGGTGGATGCATAGCATTCTGGGCAGTGCTATGGCTCAGGGTAGCCTGGGGAGGTGGCCAGGGGTCCTCAGTGATGCCCAAGTTAAACAGGGGCATTCCAGCTCCTGGTGCAGCCCAGGATCAGGAAGGTACACAGATGGTTTAAGAACCACTTGAATTCCCCCCAAGCTGTTAAAGGGGTAGTTTACAAAGAGACATTACTGTATGTGACTTTCAGAAAGCCACCCAGCAAGTCAGAATATAAGAGTTCTATCTCCCACTCTTTAGACACTAGGCAAAGCAGCAGGGTTTGCGGGGAGGGGTTGTTTATTTGTTTTCAAGCTGTTGACTGTTTTTGGTTTTTTTTACCTTCTGCAAAAAAAGGTTACATTCTGCTATATTATATTAGTTCAATAAACTATCACTATATTTCTGTATCCAGTTATGGTTGTATTATACTGAAATGGTACACACATGAAAATGAAAACAGAAGCAAGTGGGATAAGAATATCATATAGTATAATTGCTATAATACTGTCATAGGACTTTTTTTTAATCTTTGTCATTATTGTATTACACTGGCCTATTTAAATTCATTTGTAACAGTGACTATGAATACAAGGTAATGACATGCATTTTTATGTTTTTGAATGAAATTTTACCCATGTTCCAGATGGGAACCTGGGCTATATTTTTATAGGAACAATGAGACATATCTCCAGTACTAACATTCTACATAAATTTGCATACATTACACTTATTTAAATGAAGAGGCAAAAGTTGTTTGTACTATGAATCACACTGAAGAAAAATGCTGAAAGATTCCACTTTGCAGAAAAATACAGGCAATTTGCCTTTTTTTAAAGTAGACTTGAGTAGATGAAAGTGGCACTTTACCTGAAAAACATCCAACTCTATGCTGAAATTCCATTTATTTCTTATTATGGGCCCTAATATAGTTCTAATTCTATGTACACTATGTATTTTATTCTTCATGATCTACATTTGATAAATAGATTACACTAATCCATCACCCTTTGGAAAGGAAAGCACCAGAATTTAATACCAATTCCTTTTCTTTTTTTAGAGCACAAAAATCGCATTAAATATTGGCCCAGCAACTTCCTTTTTCTCGTCTACATTCTGAAACACATTAAGTGATAAATTCTGGCTTTTAGGCACTGCCCGCACTGAGGGGTAGGAAAGGGCTATGTGTCAGTGGCAAATAGAGGAAGAATTGTGTCTGAGGCAAATACAATGCCTCCTAGATCTCAGGGGGATCACTCACACTCACACTCTGTCATACCGTTTAACAAGCCAATATATACCACCTCATGTTGACCCAGCTCTGCTCGGCTATGCAGAAGACCAAAAGGGGTCTAGGTGATGTAAGGGTTGTGTGTGTATGAATGAGTGAGGCTGACCTCTATCAGGAAGTTCTTGGGGTTAAGCAGAATAAAGCCTGTGTTTTTAGACCAGCACCAGTTCCACAGGTGTGTGTGTGTATGAGATTTAGATAGCACATAAATTTGCAATAAATAGATTCACTGCAGAGTGGAGACTCGAGTACTGCAGACAATGGTATTGCCCAGCACTTGTGGAGTCACTTTTATTGCTACGAGTGCCATATTTCCCACATTTTGAGAGTTAAGAATTATGGGAGGTATTTTCAAAGGCACAAAGGAGTTAGGAACCTACTTCCCACTGGTTTTTCAATCTACCCTTGAATCAGGGTCAGGATCGGGAGCAATCAAGACATTTTTCCCTGGGGTAGAAGGAGGCAGTGGATGTCACAGTGAAATTGTTGTGGGAGTGGTGGGAAAGCTAAAATAATGAACCAATCAAGTTGGGAGACATTACAGGGAAAACATGAGGGAAATCTTCTGGGACTTAAAAAAATGGGAGGGAAAAGTATTCATTATATTTTACACAATAGCACAAGTCATAAAGTAAATGTTTGGGTTTAGAAACTGGATTAGGTCTAGATTTTCCAAAAAAACTGTATTTGGTTAAATATAAATGTACAATAAGAATATTTAAGAGGGTGTGAGAGTGACAGAACTGTAGATGTAATAATACACAAGTCTTCTGTAACACAACTGTACATTTTTAAACCTTTGAAGACGTCCAATGGGGCTTTGCACGAATTGATTGCCTGGCTGGAAATTTTTGATATAATTTATATACATATGCCTATGTGCCTTGTTAATTTTGAACTGTAAAAACAAAACATATTATATTAAAGCCATAATAAATCTGTTTATCTCTGTCCTCTATTTCCTGAATAGGGTAAGGAGAGAGTGAAAGAAAGAGAAGGAAATACATACAAGTGTCTTTATATGGCATTTATGGGACAGAACCTGTCACGCATTCTATGCTGAGTAACAACTTGTTCCAGGAGCAGGCCCAACTTTCGTCACTAGGACTACTAGGGGAGTAAGGTACTACTCAACATCTTGTTCATCTTCTTCAAGAAGTCTACTAAGAGAATAAGGGTAGCAGAATCTGGCCTTATGTCTATACAAACTTAGACCCTTAAATTTATCCTGCCCTGATAGGCAAAGTCCATTAAATACCATGAAGTACTTGTAAAATATCGCTTTTCTCTGCACGTGGAAATTTAAGGCTCTAGGACTGTATCAGGACACTACATGCCTGCAAAGCTGTATTTCAATATTAACAGAGGCTCTTGAGGGCTTATTTGAGATAATTTAGTGTCTGGCTACTCAGTCCTTTTCGAGCAAACAGCTGGATCTGTAATAAAAAGTTATCATGGGTTTTCTACCAACAATTCCAACTTTAAAAGTCAGTGCTCACTGGAATTTATTTAAATCTTTACACCTGCCCGTATAGAATTATAGGACTGAAAGGGACCTTGAGAGATCATCTAGTCCAGTGCCCTGAATTCATGCCAAATATCATAGCAGATTTAAACTATTTGCTCCTTTATCTGAGCATCAAAATGCACCACCAGTTTTCTATTTAGTTCCTGCTGCAGAGTGTTGCACTAAACCTCATTAATTGTTATGCTATGTTACTTTTAAAAATCATCTATTATGATCTGGTGTTGAATATCACATTTCTATATAATTCACAGTTTTCATCATCTTGTTAGCCTTTCCAAGCATCTGTGTCCAAATCGTGTGATCTACATCTGTGCTTTCAGCTCTGACTTCCTTTTTAAGCAAACAAATAGTAGGCAGAATATCTCAGAATATCAGTCTGTCCCTTTGGCATCACCCAACACATGGCAGGGATATGTAATTGCAGCTTTCACATTTTCATCTCTCGTGGATGAATTTCTGACCACACGTATAGGTCAGTTGCCAAACTCAGGGCCTGGAGAATTAGTATTTTTCTTTTTTCATCGAGATAATTTTTCCTAGCATCTGTCAATTCCCTCTGTTATGGATTGTCAAAGAGGGTTGCAGTTATGGTGCTCCCTGCTCTGTGGTTTTTTGTTTTTTGCAAGTGGATCTATGTTGGAACATATTAGTTATTATGTAGGGCAAGGTTCATATTCTCCATGAACTTAGTTACACTATTTTTCCTTTATTTGGTCATATTCCCAGAATCAATATATTAAAGCTTCTTCCCTATGCCTTTCACTAAGTTGTGTTGAGTAGTCTCATTTCTAAATGGTTGCTGCAAAATGTTTGTGGTATTCTTGTATATGTTCCAACATTTTTTCACCTTCTAGAGCTGCCATTTTGGCATGAAGACTATATTCTCATTCACTGATTCCATATGAATGGATATTCACTTAAACAGAGATGGACAGCAGTAATAGTGAGTTGTACTCTGCCTGTCTGGAAAAAGGCAATTATTTTCCCTTAATTCTTTAGTTTGGGGGTATCATCACCCATGCCCAGATAATTAATACTGCAAGGGCCTGATTCCAGAAGGTCTTGAGCATGCTGGCCTTGATCTAGGAAAGTGTTTAAAGTGCACAATAAATCCTATTAACTGCAACGATACTTCTCACATGCTCAAAGCTTAGCATGTGTTTAAGGACTCTGCTGATCAGGGCCAGATTACTCAGCACCTTGCAGGATCTGAACCCAGATGTCATGAGTCATAATCCAATATCTTAACCATAAGATCTCTCAACCTTGACAGGTCAGTAGCTTACATACACTCACCTTTCACCTCTGGAGTCTCAGCTTCAAATATCATAAATGAAAATAATGTCCATAGTGGAAGTTTTTTTTCCCACATCATAAGACCACAACTCTGAATTTATCCCATTCTTCCAAAACTGGAAGTCTCCACTCACGAGAAGCCCAGGAATGGAATGAGGGGGTGATTAATTTAATTTGTGTTTGAAGGGAACAGAACATTTCCATACCATAAGATCTTTTCAACACTATTGGCCCTGAGCTTTCAAGTTCCCCAAATTCACAGGTAATTTAAAAAAGAAAATAACAAACCAAGCCATTTTTAGAGAACAGTTTTAAAATAAAGACAGCCTGTCACATGAGACTAAAGTTAACTACCAGAAGAATTCCAAATATTTTTTTAAAATAGGAAAAAAGGCTTCAAAAACAAGGAACTATACACAGTCTTTACCACCAGCTGAAGAAAAAAAAAAATCTAACAAAAGCCCTGAAGCAATTTTTGAAATGCTGCTTTTAAAGCTCTCTAACTTAAATCATCGCAAAAGATAACATATTATTTTAGACACTCTCATTTTCCTCACCTTTCTTCCTGCTTAATAAACATTTAACATAAAATCCTATTTGTATGTCATGTGTGGGTGGCAATACAAGTGAGATTCTCATCTCTCTTATTGTTATATATCACTTAGAAATTTCAGAGGATCCATCCCACTACTCACTGCTTCAGAATACACAGGTTGCTCTGACAACGAAAAGCCGGTACTTGCCACTGTAGTGTATATAATTTTGTCAGCCAAGTCAACCTGTTGGCAGCTTATTACAAAGCAAAACCGCAGAGAATATGCAAGGTCTCACCCCTTTTTCATGCACAGTAATATCCTTTATCCTAAACAGTGAATTATTTAAAATTAAATGGAATATTTGAATCTCCCAACTATAATCCACTCTATGCAGTTTAATATATTACACAATTTCTGTATGCTCTTTCTTAATGCCCTTCATAGCTCCTAAATGAGCAGGCTTTAAATACGGCTTTTCTGTTACCATTGCTTTTCTGTTTTGCAGTTCCCAACAGTCCACTTAATAATTTAACATTTTCCCATTAGATGTAAACACTGCACCTCAAATGTGAACCTTAGTGATATACTGGAGATGGGTCCAAAGGTGAACCTTCATCCTTTGACCTGTACCGCCAGTAAATGACCTTTGTGATGCTTTCTATGGAGCTCTGGCTGCAATTTAAGGCTGTCCTCCCCTCAGAAGAAACCCTGAGGGAGGGCAAGCAGCAGGGTTCAGTTTACACCACCTGGAGCCAGTTTGGTTGAATGTAGTCTGTTCATGAAAATACATCAGGCCAGGCACAAAATCTCACCCATCATTGTCATGAAGATGATAATGGTGACGGAAAAGATATTTTATTCTCTGATTCAAAAAGACTTGATCATCGTGGGCAAGTAGAATTTTATGAGGCTCCTTTAGTGTTCCTGGACAGTAACATTTCCAAAAACCATTTCAATTCTAATATTTTCCTTTTCCGAGTCCACTTTCTATGCAGTTTGCAGTCCTAATCAATTGACAGGTTTAGCTAAAGGCCCTCCCTGCCCCAGTCTGCATTGGATCTGATTTGCTTGCAAGGAATTCCAAGCCTGATTTTCAAAGGTACTGAGCCTCAGAAATACCCAGTTGGCTTTTGATTTGTGGATATGCAGCGCTTTTGAAAATCGGGCCACTATTCTTTAAAAACAATGTCATAGCAACTTTGCTGTTATTTTAATGGATGAATACCGTGGCCTGGAGTGCAGAAAGACATATATATTTGGACAGTTCCTTGAAGTGACAAGTATGAAATCCCAATAGGAAACTGCTTATATTCTAATGAAGATGTAATAGAGCAATCTTAGTGTCTGAACAATGAAACATCAGAGCTCGAGTCTGACAGTGTTTAAGGTCAGACGTTCAGAGTTATACTCTGCAGTCATTCATTATGAACAGAGCTTATACACACCTCAATGTGACTGATAAAACACTATGTTTCCCAAGTTAAGAAAAAGAAAAAGCTGCAAAGAAGAGTATGTGCACCAAGGAGGACATTCCAGCTTTGATCATCAAGACTTCTGGTTAAAGCATTAGGACACAAACTGTGGAGGGCCTGGTCTCTTGTAGAGATAACTGGTCTATATCACTTGGAACTTCCCAAAAGTATCACCATCATTTTTTTCCAGCTTGGGGGAGGGGCGGGATTTGTAAATATTTATATGAATTTTCTTATATTTTCACTTTAAAAAAATCTAAAACTAACAAAGCATTTTCAGCAGCTTTATTAAAAGCAGTTATTTGGAGATAAGAAATACCTGAATGCCCCAATCTAATCTGCCCTCAACTTTTGGAAGGTTGGGATCCGAAGCTGAATCTATTATTTGCAGTTGACCACTAAAAATGATTAAACCAAAACCCAGGAACAAAAGCCCCAATCATTTGGGGTTTTTTTTTGTTTGGTTTTTTTTTATTATATCCTAACTTTTTGGCTCTTCTCTGGTTACACTTTTAATTTTCAAACATTGGTGTAATCCTAGTTAGCCATTTAGAAAGTGAAGCTTGGATTTATTTTCTGTTGGTAGTAGCAGTAACCCATAGTTAATTAAAGAATTACAAATTACAAACATTTTAGCAGTCTTATTTGGTTACTTCGATTCTAAACTGTGCAAAATCCGTCTTGTGTGAAATTTTGGCCAGATTCTCTGATGTTTGCCACCTATCAGGAAAATTGAGACAAATTGTGCACAGACCTCAGTTGGCTTATGATTTTCACTGGAAACAAGATAGAAAATCCAGTTTCATCTGGTATTTTGAACTTGATCTTGGCAAAAGTCAGTGCTTTCATATGTTTTTTTTTTAATCTGAATTTTCAAATTCTGTCAAATCCTAAACTCCAAATCAATCTATGGGGATACAAACACAGCAAATCAAAAGATAGGTTTACACAAATCCTGGTGAACCAAAATTTCTGAGCGTCTCCCACTTGTACTGGATACTGGCATAGTAAAAAAAAAAAGTGTCATTATTAGCATTTAATCCACGGGAAAAGAAAACAAATCAGAAAAAGACAAACATCCATCAAAATTCCTCAAACTCTCAGCATTCATCAGTTATTTTCATATACAAAGCAAAATATTTTAAAATCATAAAAGCCAAAACCAGTGTTACTCATGCAAAACGACCACTGGTATAATGTTATGTCTTGTGGAATGTGGCTCGGAATATGAAACCCAGTGAATCCGAGATACAGAGGCTGACAGTGTTATGTTCTACAATTGCTTTATACAGTTAAAATACAATCCACCCCAAAATGATAAAGAAACTGAAATTAAATTACCAGCAAACTCATAACTGAGGTCCCTATTTGGTCAGTTTTCTAACCAAATTATTCTATTTGATTCGTTTCTCAGGAACATAGATAAGTGCCAGCCCAGTGTTCTGTGACATATCACTGATAAGGATCTGCCTTTTCTTGTTTAACCTTATGAGCTATGAAAACAAAACTACTTTGGATCTGTTGCAGTTCTTCTGTATGCCACATTGCAGATATAGTACAGGGGAGACATGTCTTATTCTCACTGTAGATTAGTTTGGCAACAGGGGAGAGTTATGGTGTGAAATAAGTTTCCTAAAAAGAACATTCCCCCCACCCTCCGCCACACACTAATTTTTATTTAGGTGCTGTTTGTGCCTTGCCCATGATCCAAGAAAGCTGCCTTGAGCATGCAAAAAGACAGAAAGGACCTCACTGCTTTCACTGGAGGGTGATGAAAGGCTGCATGCTGACAGCAGTTCCTAAGAGTTTCCATGCCTGACAGGAACAATGCCTTGGAATTCTCTTAGAACACTGCACCATCTTTTTGCAAAATGCAGCACATGCTCTCCCAGTGTTTGTCCTCTCCTTTACACATCCTATACTCCAGAGATTATTACTGATCCCTTGTGGGGGAGTGGCAGGAAGTCAGTAGAAGCAGAATGCTTATATATCCATGCAGGGCCAGACAATAACATAACGTACTAGGCATTAGTGGGGGATTGGTCCTGCTTTGAGCAGGAGGTTAGACTAGATGAGCTCCTGAGGTCCCTTCCAGCCCTGATATTCTATGATAGTACATTTTACAAATGGAGAAACTGAGGCACAGAGGGAAGGTGGCTTGCCCACAGTGCTGATTCCCAGTCATATATCCTTGTGTCTAAAAAGTACTGTTTCTCAGACAAGACTGTTAGATCCTCAGATTATAATCCTGGAAAGCCCTGGCATTTGTAATGAACTGATTTATTTTTAAGTAAGTTAGAGGAGCAAAATACAAAAATAAAACAGATGTTAAAAGCATGTTAAAGAAAACCTCATCGAACAAGTAGTTACAACAATTAAAATGAAAATTCTGCAGTAGTTATTGGTAGTTTTTTAAAAATAATTTCAAATAGTTGGGAAACTGTGAGGCCCATAAAAGTAGCTACAGGGCTCCAACCTTTTATAGCAATATTTTTCCTGTAAATGATTATAATATATTGATTATTGGTAAAAAGACCATAACATGGGTACTATGTTGCTCACAAGATGTTTTTCAGCAAATTCATTTGCCTGATTTTTACTATCTGATGCAAATGTCTCAGATCCCCTATAACGTGTCAGAATGTTAATGTGTAGAACTTTTTAAAAAGTTTATATTGTTATAAAAAGGACTTTAACCCCACCCCCTTATTAAATAGGCCTCTTGATGTTATATTAGCAGATTATTCAGCTAAAAACCAAGAAGTAGACAAATACTGTTGACATGTAACAGCTACAGAGGTGTGAAGTATTTGCAACAGAAGATGAAGCTATCTGAAATGTTAACTGTTTCACATTTCTTTATAAAGTAAAAAAAATGGACCAATTTCACCAAGCAGTGTTTTTCAGAATTTTGCCCTCAGAAATAGGCCTCTTTCCCATGAGAGCTAAGTAAAAGATTGAACATGCTCGGAGTAAAAGCAGACTTTGATTATTAACATTTTGCAACTTTCTAATTATTTTGCAACTGCAAATATTTTCAGCTGTTGTGTGCAGCTAAGAAAGTGCAAAGACATCTGATTTTAGCTACTGGAGAAGACTTAAAAAGACGCCTTTAACTCTGGTTTTAGTAAAAAGATCACTTTGCCTTTAAAATGCTAGATCAAATACATATGGCAACTTTTACCCAGAGACTTTCCACAATTTTTTTTGTTTTTTTTTTAACCAATTACAACAGAAACATTTTTTGTCAGGACAGTTCAACATACATTCATACATGTGTCATGCTTAGTACACTGACAGAGCTCCTGGGATGTGAATGGCTTTGGAACAAGAAAACTGGTTCTGGTGGAGAATTTGCTACACCTGTATCTGAGTTAGCCGTTCCTCAAAGATTAGTATGTTTCCTACAGATGAATAAGATACCTATAAAAAAAAATCAAATTAGCAATTGGCAACTCAGAGTCAACTCACTTCTTTTTAACTTCATAAAACCTTGTAGAGTCACAAAAAGTCCTATGTGAGATTTTCAGGGAAAGGTGTGGATTTTCTGACTTCCAATCAGTTACAGTTAATGGAAAGTGAGAGTCAGATTTCGCCACCTTTGGAGGCTACATGTTTTGCCAGGGGAAACCAGTGCAGTATCGGACAGCCAATCCTTGTCATCAGTTTTCAGGGAAAAACAAAAGACACTAACCCCCAAGAACAGGACTTTGAAACAAACAGTACTACTTCCCCCTACTAGTGACGTTGATGGATGTTTTATGTACCACATTTGACAATGACAAGAGTTTCCAGCATGAAATAGCCCTTTCAGTATTTCTTCACTACAACTGGGAATGTTGCTACTAGCTGACAAGCAAGTCAGTATATTAAGAATGTTTGACATCCCTGAATATAAACATGGAGGCTTTTCATCTAAGAGATGGTGCAACTGCTACAGATACAGATATAGCTTTTGATGCTTGTTATGACGACTGTGCCACTACACTGTGTTCAGAGAAGGCCAACAATCTTTAAGACTCTCCCCTCAACCTGCTCCATTTTCTGTGTGGTTCCCATGCTTCCCTGCTTTGCTTTCTTTTCTGGTAGCAGCCAAGTGAAAACTATGAATATTCTGATCCCTGAAATGCCTGTGCAGAAAGTTTCATGGACTCAGATGTTACACTGCTTCTACTAGTGTGAATGAAACTGTCAAATAGGGGGAAAAAAGATGAATGGGGGGAAGTGGCACAGAGACCCAACAAGGGTTGACAGCTAGGGAATAGCAACTGGCAAAAAGAAAGAGGAGAAAGCAGAAGAAAAAACAGATGAGCTGACCGTCCTATTTGTACCTGGATTTCCATTAATTGCACCAACAGTAGTGTTTTTCTCCTCCTCCGGCCACACTTTTTCTTCTTTTCTCAACAAGAAAACACTAGAACAGTTACCTCGATGCCCCAGTTGCTTCTCTGGAACAACAGTGATTGTTAAAAGTCCAGCATCTCCTAAGAGCCAAACTTGTTCCCCGGCCTTTAATCTTATTAATGAAAAAAGCCATTCTCTCTCCATTCTGAAAGCTGAAGCAAGCCTGACATCAGACTCGTATGTTCATCAAAATGAAACCATCCCGCAGAACATTTCACAGGCTTCTGCTTATGTCAAGAAAGAATTTTTCTGGAAAGTTTGAGGAAAATGGGCCAATGTGTTCTAGAGACATGAAAGTTAAAAAATGAATGAAGTCATCTCCTTTCTTGAATATTTTCTTCATTTTGTTATTTAGTCAGTTATTTTTATCTGTCGCTCTTTTAGGAACTGAAATATTTCATCAGTTTTGGGGTAGATTTAAGGGAAAATGTGCTTATTAAAAATCTGTCAATGTACATTATGAACATTGAAGTTTATAGTGTCTTCATTGGGATCAGATTCATAATACCTGATACAGATTTAAGAGAAGATCCACATACATACTTTATTATCTATTCTTGACTATTTACAGTCAAGATATTTTAGACCTCAGTCCAATGAAGCATTCAAAGACATGCACAACTTTCAGTAGTTCCAAATACTTCAATGAGATTAGTAAAATGCTTAAAATCATGCATGTTTAAATGCTTTGCTGGATTAATGCCTTAATTATCTCTTTCCTGATGGACCCTTTTCAACTAGCCTTATATGCCATTGGTTGTTTTTTGTTGTCCTCATTTTTTATCTGTGTTTCATAGGTGTCCATTAATCTTAATTGCCCTCTCCCTGGCAGGCAAATTGGAGGAGCTTATTTATCTACTCTTTTTCTAAGATGAGTTTAGATTATAAAACAGGTTTTTAAAAAGAAGGAAGGAGAACACCAATGGAGGAGTGGTACCAATAATTGTGGTACCAAGCACCAATATGAGCAAACTGCCGTGAACCCAAAGCTTGCAGCTAATTTACCAGCAAATTAAATGTACATTTTTTTTTTAAAAGTCAGAAATAAAAACACATGCAACTATAACATTTGCTTCTCCTTTTATCCTCCTGGCTAGATAATCAGAACATTCCTTGTGGCTTGAGCTCACTAGCAATAGCTGCAAGGAGCAACTGCCTACACTTAGAGCTGGGGGTCTGAATCCCAGCTCGTTTACATATACTTATCCATCTAAGACCACAAACACCTTCTCAGGACGGCTAACCCACCCAGTCGCTTGCATCACCTCAGACACACTCTAATTTTAGTGCAGTAGCTCGATTAGCACTAGCGTATGTTTCCTCAAGCTCCAAATGTAGACAAAGCCTTAGACTCACCCCTTTGGCTACAGGGGCAGATGGCTCATGATTGCTGTGTATCGAACAGTTGCTGTTTTCACATCCAAGAGTAGCTATGTAATGAACTTGGAGGAAAAAATAGCCAACCCTGGTATTTTCTGTGCTTAACACCAAGGGTCATTGTACTACTTGAATTTGGAGACAAGAACTTAATACACAGGAAGCACTAATGGACTCAAACAACCTCTCAGACTTTGTGGGGAAAAGAACTACAGCCAAGCCACAAGTTTTGAGCGAGATCCTCAGTTACTGTAAATTGACTCCAAATTTACAATAAATAGAAATTCTTGCGTAACCTTGGGCAAGTCCTTCAGTCTCCCTGTGCCTCAGCTCCCCATCTGTTATAGGGGATAATACCTCACAGAGGAGTTTTGAGGATCAATAAAGATTGTACCACTCTTTGAACTTTACTTATGAAGAGGCCTCTGTAAGAGATAAGTATTATTATTATTACTACTGATCTTGCACATTACCATTTATTTCAGCTTGCTGAAACTACTAAGAACTTTGGCAAATTTAACATTCAATCATCAAATAGCAACAACATTATTTTAATAAATCAAATATGAGAATCATTATGTTGAAGTCTAACATTCCACAATCTGTCAATGCTACCAGGACCTTAATGGACCTCCAGAAATGCTTACAGGACCAATATATTTTCCCAGACAATCGTTCTGGACCCAGTAAGATCAAAAAAAAAACAAATTTCTGAAGTACCTTAGCATACCATACATGCAGAATTATAGTCCATTTAAGAGTACATACTCATCTCTTTACAATGCATAATGAAAGATGCCTGGTATGAAATCAAAAGCTCTAAGTTTGATGGGTTTTGAAAATATTCCTGTACAAAGTATTTATTTTTTGTAAGCTTTCCCTTCCCTTTCAAAATCATTGTTTTTAATCAGGCCTTCTAATATGGCCATAAGCAGTAAGGCAGAAAAAAGAATCAATATTTCTTCTTGTGTCGTCTCAAATTTGATACTTTTATCCAAATGCCAATTCCTTCCATGGATAATGATATTTTATGAGTTATGTTTCTATATGATCTCATATCATGGGTGTAAAAAAATAATATTACAGTAACATGATGACCACTCATGCAGGAACCATGCTGAAGTCAACATGCGTCTCCTGTGCTAGCATATGAGAAGTTTTTATTCCTGGCCTATTGCTTTAATCTCTGCATGCTTGTTGTGGGGTTGATATACCCCGCTGCAGGATGTTGGACCGAGAGAGACAAAAAACAGAGGTTACAGCTCAAGTGGCAAGAGTTCCCTCGGCTGTCTCTTGTCCCTAGGCTAACAGGGCCCGGTCTCCAGGTTCAATACAACTGCCCGTCTTCAGAGAAGTGCAGCCTAGTGGCCAAAAACTATGTGGCTGCCCTTGAGCAGTAGTGTGTGCTCTTCGGGGTGGTGACTGCATCCAGTGGTGGGTGCGGAGTAGGATAGAGGGACTCAGGCCCACCCTATTCCATTAGGTCCTGACCTGGGGCCCTGAGGGACTGGTACTCCTGCATTCAGGCTTGGTCTCTCTGCAACAGTTCCGCTCCGTGGGTCGCATCCTACTCTCACTTCCAGCATCAGTAGTCTCCCAGTGTCAACTCTTTTCCTTCATCCTCGGCAGTTGATTGGGTGTATACAGGGGCCTCGGCGCAGTTGGCCCCTGCAGTCTGGGGCTTCTGCAGCTTCCTGGCAGAAGCCTGCAACACATATCTGCTCTCCTCAGTCAGCCCAGACTGAGCTGAGCTGCTCCCTTTTATGCCTTGCTTCTAGTCCGAGCATACCCAGCAAGGGCCGGGGGCAGGGCCTCTTTAGCCCATAGAGTGTGGTTAACCCTAGCTGGGCCAGTGTGGGTTACAATGCCTCTCATAGTTCTTAGGATATTTTGAATAGATACCACTTATCTTGTACATTCAACAAACAAAAACAAAGTGGTTAACTAAAAGCTGGCACGAATGCCTGTAAAACACTGAGCACTCTCAGTGGCTAAACAAATCACCAGGTGCCAAGCTAATAACAAAGGTTAAGTTGATCAAGTATTGCAGAGCTCTCTGTTCTCAAAACCTTATTCAAGAGAGTCTAATAACCAGATGTTTACAACCAAGGTTTTGTACTTAATGGTGACCTTTAGAAGTACTATATGTTTCCATGGCAGGAAATGCATGTTATTTGGTCATTACATTTATAAGTTGAATTAGTCGGGCACACTCTAATTATTGAATAACTGTTTTGTGAGCAAGAACAATAAAAGCCTTTACCATCTTGTTTTCCTTGAAATGAGCTACTAAAATTAGTGTAATCCTCAAAAGAACAAGTGCAGTGGCTGTGTCATAGAAATACACTTTATTGCAGCTGCTATTCTTTCCCTGAACGTTGTGTATAAAACCAAACCATCGATTTGTATAAGAAGTTAGAGGACAGTAAGAGGAACAAATACTCTTTAGATGGTATGCTCTGCATGGGTTTAAATCAGAAAAACAGATCTATAAGAAAGGCCTATTATTTCACAAGATGATATCTGGCTGTAGAAATATTATAGAGAACAGTCAATGTTTCTCTTTTGCAACTCGACATCTTCCATCTTTGAAAGAATGCCACGCTTGGATATATTCATTGTACCTATTAGGTATGCAAGTTGCATCACAGCCCCCTGAAAGGTTGACACATCAACTGATGGAAGAGTATGCACGGGGGGGGCGGAGGGGTAGAGGAGAAATGTTATACTTAAATGATCGAGCCTTAATGAAGCCTTCAAGCAATATTGGTTCAGGCACGTTGTCAATCATTTACATTCAGCGTACTTGTTAAAAGAGCCACCATATAGGCACCTGATGCACAAAACTCATCCTGACTAACAGGAGGTGCAATATGAGGAGGGAAAAAATCCTCTAACTAGCCACAAACTAAAAACAGACACCATCTGATGCAGGAAGGGTGAAATCCTCACCCCACTGAAGTCAATGGCAAAACTCCCACTGAATTGAATAAAGGCAGGATTTCAACCAACAATATGTTTTAAGGACAAACTGCAATACTTACTCCTGTGAGTATTCACTGAGGCCAATGGCCTCAATTTTGCATGAAGCTATGCACAGGCTGACTCCTGTGTCCACTTAGGGTTGCCGGGCATCCAGTTTCTGACCGGAATGCCTGGTCAAAAAGGCTCCCCGGTGGCTCCTGTCAACACTGCCGACTGGGCCATTAAAAGTCCGGGCAGCAGCACAGCGGGGGCCTGGGGCTAAGACAGGCTCCCTGCCTGCCCTGGCTCTGTGCAGCTCCTGGAAGCAGCACCAGGTCCCTATGGCCCCTAGGCACATGGGCGGCCAAGGAGGCTCCACGTGCTGCCCCTGCTCTGAGTGCCAGCTCCGCAGCTTCCATTGGGCGGGAACCGCGACCAATCGGAACTATGGGGGTGGCACCTGCGGGCACGAGGCCAGCAAGCAGAGCTTCCCTGGCCGCCCATGTGTCTAGTGGCTGCAGGGACCCAGTGGTAGCTTCCTGGGAGTCACAGTAAGCACTGCTGGGACCCTGCACCCCCTCTCCCACCCAAACTCTCTCCCGAAGTCTGCACCCCCACCCCTACCCCCATCCCCAGCCTAGAGCCCGCTCCTGCACCCCAAACCCCTTATCCCCGGCCCCACACCAAAGCCCCTACCCCCAGCAGGAGCCTTCATCCCCCTGCACCCCAACCCCCTGCTCCAACCCAGATTCTGCTTCTGCACCCCAAACCAGTAGTGTAGCTGGGGGGGGAGCGGGGCAGCAGCTGCACCCCCACTGAGCACAAGTGGCGCCTTGTCACTTTCCTGGCGCCTTTGTACTCACCCAGGGGAGCGATAAATAAAAAGGCGCCACCTGTTGCAGTGTTTTTATTTTACTCACCCGGCGGCACTCCGGCGGCAGGTCCTTCAGTGCTGCCGAAGACACCCGGAGCGAGTGAAGGGCCTGCCGCCGAAGACTCGGAGCGCCGCCGGGTGAGTAAAAGCGCCGCAATGGGTGGTGCCTTTTTTTTTTTTTTTTTAAATTGGTCCCCCTGTTTCCTCCACCTGTCTACACCACTGCCCCAAACCTCTCATCCCTGGCCCCACCCCAGACCCTGCACCCCAACTCCCTGCCCCAGCCCGGTGAAAGTGAGTGAGGGTGGGAGACAGCAAGGGAAGGGGGATGGAACAAGTGGGGGGCAGGGCCTCAGAGAAGGGGCAGGACGGGGGAAGGGTCTCAGGGAAGGAACGGAGCAGTGGGAGGGGCATGGGTGTTCAGTTTTGAGTGATTAGAAAGTTGCCAACCCTATGTCCTCTGCAGCATTGGAACCTATAGGCGTGAGAACTACTGACATCAGTTAGCAAGATCAGGAATTTAGTGTATTGAGGAACACAGCCGGTCTAGAATTGTAACTCAAGAAGTGCATTCGTCATAGGGCACAGTTAGTTTTTAGGTTTTTAATAAGAAAATGAGTTTCAAGAACTAGCACTAGCATTGAGACATGTCTGTCATTCAAGCCCAGCCAGAGTGACAGTGGAAGCAAATCCCCAACACATCTCTGCACCAGCCACTGATCCCCAGGGTGTAGAGTGGAGCAGCACAGCCCCTCTCCTAGCATTTTGCAGTCTATGGGAAAGGATTCCCCTCTCCTACCAGAAGCCCTCTGCATCAGCACCAGGTACTTGCGTTACATGCAGCTCAGGAAGGATTTCTGCCTCAGTGAACAACACCGGGTTTTTTTTGTTTTTTAAAGTCTCTCTAGCGTCTTTCACTCCTTGCCAGGTCGTAATGAAATTGACTTCCAGAGCCTCAGCCAGAAGAGAATTGAGCCCCCTGAGCAGCATTTCCTATACGCACTCAAAGCTAGAAACACTCAGCTCCACTTGACAATCCTAGAGCAGTTTCAGGAATATAGACAGACTAATTAAGTGGTACATAAAAGAAGCACCTAACAGGAGGCCACTCCACATACTGCATTATATTCCCTCTTAGTGCTCCTCATTACCCATGCATGCAAATATATTGTCCCAAGACTTTCCTTCTAGGATAATAGACTTTTTCTGACAAATGAATTGGTCTTGCAGATAAATATCCGAAGTAACCAGTTTACTAATGCTGCCTCGTGTTTCCTTTCACTGAAAGGTGCAGAATTGAAAGTGCCGGTATTTCTGACACGGATGCACTGATGCAAAGATGACCCTCCTATTATGAGACCAGCTCTGCAAGGGGCTGATCACCCTAAACTTCCACAGGGCTTGATTTTGTTCAGACCGTATGCCTATCAGTAGAGGGAGAGAGAATGCCAGGAGCCTTTCCCTTCACCCCCACATACTTACATGGCTGTCAGGATAATGCAGAATTGCTGTCATGCAAGGGATATTCCAACCCTACTTAGTGTCACAGAACTTAAGGCCAAAAAGGAGCATGAGATCATGTAGTCTGATTTATCCCATGCCACCAACACCATCCAGTATCTGCACACTAAACCCAACAACCAAAATTAGATCAAAGTCTTAAAGCCCACAGGAGACTAGATTATTATATGCCACAGGTGGAGAATCAGAGGGCCTGAAGTTTATCAGTGCCCAAGGCCCACACAAAGGCAGGGAAATGATGAAATATATATATACATACACATACCCAGATATACCCAGATAATCCTGGCAAGTGACCCACACACTGCAGAGGAAAGTGAAAACTCCCTGAGGTCACTGCCAATCTGACCTGGGAGAAAATTACTTCCCGACCCCACATATGGCAATCAGTTACACTCTGAGTGTGTAAGCAGGAACCAGCCAGCCAATCACCTGAGAAAGAGAATGCTCGATGTCAACTCAGAGCTCTAGCCCACTGTATCCAGTGTCCCATCTCCAGTCATGGCCATCCTTGATGCTTCAGCTGAAGATTTAAAAACAAAAAAAAAAACAAAAAAAAACCCAGAATACATTGGTAGGAGGGAGAGAGCGAATCCCTTCCTGACCTGCAGCGGCTGGCTGAAACCCTGAATCATGAGCTTTTATAAACATAAGACAAACAGGAAGTTTGCTAAGCCCTGACACCTCCATCACAGGCAATCCTGTCATGTTGGGGTTAAGGGTATGGTCACACTCATATAATTTGTCCATTTTTAAAACTAATTAAGATGTTTTCCCCCACAACTCCTATTGGGCGGATGTTCCAGTAACTCACCCTCTGATAGTTAGAAATCTTCTAATTTCTAATCTGAATTTGTTCATGATAAGTTTATAGCCATTTGTTCTTGTGCCAACATTGTCATTTAGCTTAAATAGCTCTTCATCCTCTCTAGTTTTAAACCACACCCCTGCCCCAGATATATTTAGAGAGAACAATCATATCCCTCTCAGCCTTCTTTTTGCTAGACTAAACAAGCAAAGCCTTTTCAGCCTCCTCTCATAAGATGTGATGGCTAGGGAAATGGAGACTGTTGTGATTATTGAATATGAGTGGTCCCAAGACTGATCCTTGAGGAACTCCACTAATAACCTCCCCTCCAGTCCAATAATTCACCTTTCAGCACAACTCAATGATATGATTCGACGCAGCCCCACACAATAGGCCATGCCAGAAAGATCTAGATCAGAAAGATGAAGGCTATTGGGTGCTGAAACTATCACTACCCCTTCTTTGCTTAGTGAAGATTTTCCTTCTTTCTGCACCATTAACAAATGTATTTATTATTCTGCAAATAAATTTTCATAGCAATTAAATCCTTAGTTATTATGAAAATGCTTCCATACTGTTGTAATAACAGAGGATAATACAGTCAATGCCACTAATCAAGAGGTTATTCTTTAAATAATTGCTGTATTTATGAGTAATCAGGGATAAATATATGTTGTTATTCAGTACACTGAGTACACAAAATCTAAAACTTTTCAGATACATGTGATTATTGTTACACTAACCTTCAAGTGAGGCATGTATAGAAACACCTTCCAAAACTACTGTGGAGTAACTTACAAGTGACCCACCTCTCACACAACTCTCTCTCTTCCAAGGAACTGAAAAAACTTTACTAACATTAAGTCCCCTGAGGGATTAGTATTATTACCTTACTTTTACAGATAGGCAAAGTGAGGAAAAAATTTAACAGACTTTGCATAATGCTACATAGCACAGAGCAGCAAATCCAGGATTAACACTCAAGTTTCTCAGTGCTTTAAGCCAATAGATCATGATCCCTTAATATTTAAACAGAAACCTTTCATGTTCTCTTTAACATTTAGGGCTTCAGACTGAAGTTCAGTCCTTACTGAGAAAAGAACTCCTACTGAGTCATTTATTATAGTACACAAACAATTTATAATAAAAATAATCAAATATCCACTTTAACTATAAAATGCAATAATGTTTCAATCTACTTAATTCAATTCTGAGACACTTATTCAAGAACCAGGCATTCAATATGTATTAATGTACTAGTACATTTTAATTCCTGAACTCATTTATTCCATTTATCTACCTGTTGCTCCACTGAGACAGGTTGTATCAGTGGTTACTGATAACTGTTATCTATAGAACAATTACATTCATGATAGATGCTTGAGATACAAAGTTAAATTACTGATACATATGAAAACGCCCAAAGCTATATCTGTCCCCCGCATCAATAATTTATGCAACTGAATTTTTAAAGAAAAAAGTACACCCCTTTCAAGGTACCAAGCAACAGAAGTTTCATTTTAATTCGTTTTCCTTTGTTTGTTTCTCTTCTCCCCTGTGCATTTGGATAGTGTAACTGTGGTCAGATTATTTATACCTTGCATTTTGAGAGGTTATTAGAAACATTGATTATTCTTTTAAACCAAAAATATCACTTAAATATTTGATATTTACATTGTAGGTAAAGAAGATGAAATAGGTAGCACCACCAGCCTTGTTTCTGGACTCCATTCGTGGAATTTGTTAATTGCCTGAAGCACTCAATCTTCTATTTTGTTTCATCTATTGTAAGGTTTCTAGTTTTCAGTCCTTTGGTATATGGCAATGAAGCAAGGAACTCCTGACATCAAAGTAGATTACTAGCACTAATCTTAGAGATTTGTAGCAAGATATGAGGAGCATATAAAATTAACATGTAAACAAACTTGATCACTTACAAAGCACAGTCAACCAATAAAAATTTTTAAAAATCCTACCCTGGCAGCCTGTGAAATCAAACAAAATCTTAATTATCTTTACTAGTAGAAGGACATTTTAGAGAAACAGTCCTATCTAACATTTTTTTTGCAAATTGAAACAAAATTTAATGTCCTCCTAAAGGTGATTTACACCTTGAGACTAGCTACTTTCTTATGGACATGGAAGACCATATGGTAGTGAACTGAAGCAGGAAGAGACTGACACAATAAGAAAATGTGCAGATCATAACCTGTAAGATGAACAAGTCCTGACCTCCCCTGGCCACAGCTTACCCCCTTAAGCAGGCCTCTGTCCTAAATATGCCTCCCCAACTCAAGCTGCTTGGTCCCTTCATCACTCATGCTAGGAAGCAGCAGGGGCAGTAGACACTCAAAAAGAGAGAGAGATCGGATGATTAGACAGAATCTTCCATGGTGCCCAAAGCAGTTCTGTGCAGAGGGTTGGCAAAGTTAGAGTATCTCTTCTAGCACTCATCAGGATACGCAAGGGGAAGAACTAGAGGGATGAGAGAGTTCTAACTAGAGAAGTGAGGAGATGGAAGTTCCAGGAGCAAAAAGGAAGATAGGGCTACATATGGGAGGAGAATGGTAAGAGCAAAGTTTTCTTTGGTTCTAGTCCGCTGCTTAATGATATTCCAATGACCAATTAAATTTAATTTTAAAAAAAATTGCATCAGAACGTTAGGGTTTACAAGAAATACCAATAACATTCAGAATTCAGTTTGCCATTGTGAAGTCTTAACTCACCTTGAACTTATAATTTCTATGCAGAACAGATCTTGAACCAATATGTGCTGCAACATTATCAGTATAATGAGATGAGCATCAAAAACAATCCCAAAATATTCCTGATCACACAACTAATACACCTCTACCTCGATATAACGCTGTCCTTGGGAGCCAAAAAATCTTACCGTGTTATAAGTGAAACCGTTTTATAGTGAACTTGCTTTGATCCACTGGAGTGCGCAGCCCACCCCCCCCCCGCAACAGTGCTTTACCGCGTTATATCCAAATTCGTGTTATGTCGGGTGGCGTTATATCGAGGTAGCGGTATAGTTTCAATATGGTGCTCTAGGACAGAGATTCTCAAACTGTGGTCTGCAAGCTCCATTCAGGTGGTCCATGGATAGTTCCCTCTAAGGTGCGTGCCTGGGGGGCCACAAGAGAATGTAGGGCCACCCACCTAATTAGTGAAGCCGCGCAGGTGAGGCTCCACTAATTAGATGCCTGGACGCTGGAGAAGATTCACATGTAAGGTGAGCTGGTGGCCTTGGGGGGAATAAGAGATAGGTGGGAGGGGGTAGTGGGGTGAGAAGAGGGGGTGGGGGGAATTTGGGACATGCAGGGCTGTGGCAGCCAGAGAAAGAGGTGACTTTCCCCAGCTTCAGGGCTGTGGCTGCCAGGGAGAGACGTCCCTCCTTCCCATCCTCAGTTCTGGGGCTGCTGTGGCAGGGGAGAGACCCCCACCTCATTCCGAGCCCCAGCTTGGGGACTGCTGTGGCAAGGAGAAGACCTCCCTCCTTCTGAGCCCCAGCTTGGGGGCTGCTGTGGCGAGGGAGAGAAGGCACATCCGTCACACTGGAAAGGTAAGACTACTGATATTAAAATATGAGTTGTGTGCTTTTATTTGTAGAACAAACGATATTAATTATTATTAAGTTTTTTTTTAATATAGCGCTTTTATCCAAAACGCTTTACAATAGTTAGCTTATGGTACAAACAACATTTGGAAAGATCATTACATGGTCCACCGAGACCCTTAGCAATTTTCAAGTGGCCTGTGGAAAAAAAAAGTTTGAGAACCACTGCTCTAGTACATAAGGTTCATAAAGCAATCTAGGTTATGATGACCTAAAGCTCTGGGATGAAGCCTGTGCTCGACAACTTTGCTCCTCTGGCAGAACACAACTCTCTAAATTAAGGATAAAGTTTGTCTGTACCAGAGACAGAACTTTCTCAGGAGCAAGTACAAGACTGCAGAATGAACTCCCCCAGGAACTAAGGACCACAACATCACCACCTACCATTCCAAATATAAGATACATTTCTTTGATTTTTCCTTCTCTAACATAAACACACAGCAGCATATATATTCAAAAAAAAACACAACCAAAACAAGACATTCCACTGCACACACTTCTTCCCTCTGGGGAGAGGATGAGAGAACAAACAACACGTGGCAGATGTTAGACAGACCACTTACCGCAACACTGGAAGGTGAGCAGACACTACAGTTTCCCCATCTGTAAAATGAAGATACCAACCTCCTTTGTAAATTACTTTGAGATCTACTGATGAAAAGTGCTATATAAGAGATAGGCATTGTTATTATTATGGTAGTTAGTGAGGTATAAGTACCTGGAGAGGAGAGAACATCATCTGTTTTCATAAAGATTGGGTGATCTTTCATGGAAGCTGCATAAGAAAAAAATTCAGGGTCCTGTGGATACTGGGAAAAACTTCTCTTCCTTTCTGAGTTATGGGACTATAGGACAATCTGCCATAGGATGTCTTGGGAGCATTAACTCAAAGATGCCTACAATGGTTCTTGTTGGAAAGTTTCATTTTGCCCATACTGCTTAGAATGGGAATATGCTGGAATTGATACTCTCTCTCAAAATAGAAAAGACTTCTTGGAATTCAAACACAATAGCTGGGTGTGCCTGCCAATTAGCAAACACTTCATGGCAACAAAGGAGAAGTATGGACTAGGAAGACTTCAGATGAACGCCTACAAATTCTTATTTGAAAAAAAAATCACTGTCTAACATAGCTGATTAAAGCCTTATTTTGTTTAAATTTCAAAGCACCGGACCCTTATAAGTCTTGATTGGAAACTATCATGCCACATGTTGAGCATAACCCAAATTCCTAATGTATGAGTTGGTCCATAAAAAAATCATAAAGCTGTTTCTCTTCCTATTGATTAGATAAGACAATGACAAGTACTGGTAGAAATATCTAAAAGCATAAGCTAATTCTACTAGATAAGGGCCGAGGAAACAAACCAGAAGTCACATGTCTGCATAGTTTTTCATTATCTGATTGAACAGAACTGGCACAAAGATTAGACAAATCACCACATAATTCTACTTTTGAAGCTCTCATAGGCATCTAATCTCTAAAGGTCAAATTATCTCTTTCCCACATAAATGCTTGCAATAAATGACCTCTATCCATCTCAAGGAGCATGTGGTTTAGTGGATAGTGGGAACCCAGAAAGGAGGAGGAAAAGGAAAGGAGATTTTAAAATGTTGAAAGATAAATTTAAAAAATGAAGGAAAAAAACCTCAAGAGGAGAAAGAATAGAAATTATCAGAAAGAAAAAGGCAAGAGAGAAAAGGAGGGTGAAGGCTGAGACATAGGAAAAAGATGAGATGGAGATGTATGCCAATCAATTAAATGGGCATGGCTCCATCTAAGAAAGGTCAGAAACCATTGACCTTGACATGGATTATCAAGTAATTGTTTGGCAGTACAATGATATGACTAGTGTTTGATATGGCTCCCAGCTCATCACATACAGCCAGAAGAACTGCAGCAATACATGTCCATGAAATACTTTGAAATAGAAGCCTAGGCCAAACATTACATAAGGTAGGGCTTATGTTTGTCCTTCATTTCAAATTCCAGATATCATGGCTTCCATTTGTGCAAGAAATCAAAACAGTTTCTCCATTTTCCCATGGCAGGCTCAGACTTCAACCTTCCAACTTGAAACTCAGACCAAAAGGGCAAAACATGGCTCATCCTTTCTCAGACCAATACCATGCTGCGCTACTTCACAGAGGATGATTCAGACCAAAAGAATGACTGGAACCTGGCAAAGGACTAAGCAGAGATGTATTCCTCTAATGAGGCATTTAATCTATTTTCTTGTACATGATACTACACGAGCTTCTGTCGGGTCTTTATGGGCCAGCAAATGGTGGTATCACATACAACGCAAATGTCAGAGAGCATTATAGGCACACAAATGGAGCAGCTGGAGATGTTGTTAAAGCAGCATAGGTCAACTGCACAGCCATTTGCTTTGGGAAGCTTAAACTTGCCCCAGGCAAGCTATTTGATAAAATGTAGCTCATCACTTAATGGGTTTGATGTTAACCTGTTGCAAAGGATGTTATCGACTAGCGGAGCAACAAGTTATTCATCTGAAATCAAGCAGTTTCAGAGAGAAGTTACAAATTCAGAATGGCACATTGCACACAGGCAGTACAGTCTCACGTTAGCATAAAATAACTATTTCCCATAGAATGTTCTGCCCTACTGTTGTGTTCTGGCAAATAGATGTGTTCTGCTGACTACATTTCAAACCCAAATGGAGGTCTGTGAATCCCATTATTCAATACTCTTTCTGTCATCTTTAATTTGCCAAAATGGACAAATAATCCATGATATAAATGCAGCAAAGAATCCTGTGGCACCTTATAGACTAACAGACGTTTTGGAGCATGAGCTTTCGTGGGTGAATACCCACTTCCTCAGATGCATGTAATGGAAATATCCAGGAGCAGGTATATATATGTGTGCTAGCAAGCAAGCTAGAGATAACGAGGTCAGTTCAATCAGGGAGGATGAGGCCCTGTTCTAGCAGTTGAGGTGTGAAAACCAAGAGAGGAGAAACTGGTTCTGTAATTGGCAAGCCATTCACAGTCTTTGTTCAATCCTGAGCTGATGGTGTCAAATTTGCAGATGAACTGAAGCTCAGCAGTTTCTCTTTGAAGTCTGGTCCTGAAGTTTTTTTGCTGCAGGATGGCCACCTTAAGGTCTGCTATAGTGTGGCCAGGGAGGTTGAAGTGCTCTCCTACAGGTTTTTGTATATTGCCATTCCTAATGTCTGATTTGTGTCCATTTATCCTTTTCCGTAGAGACTGTCCAGTTTGGCCGATGTACATAGCAGAGGGGCATTGCTGGCATATGATGGCGTATATTACATTGGTGGATGTGCAGGTGAATGAACCAGTGATGGTGTGGCTGATCTGGTTAGGTCCTGTGATGGTGTCGCTGGTGTAGATATGTGGGCAGAGTTGGCATCGAGGTTTGTTGCATGGATATAAATCATGATATATCATATATATATATATTTATATCATGTTGCATGATATAAATGTGGTCATTAGCCCATCTTATTGTAAGAAAACAGCTGATTTGCTTTTGCCACTATTAACATGACTTTATCTTGTTAAAATGGGCCATATTGCATGTACTGTGCTTTGGATAACACAGGTTTCACGCCAAAACATGTCGAACTGAGTATTACTCTGTGCTGTATATCACCAGACATCTTAATCAAAGACTGATCAAGAAGTATCTAGAATAATATATCCTGAAAAAAAAGAAGTTAAGGTGAAATTAATCTTCTAATATAAAATCATATGTCTCATAACTAGGTCTGATTATATGCAAAATGCAATAAATGTACAGCAAGACAAAAAAAATATCTCAGTCATCTATTACAGTCAAATAAACAAGTCATATTACTTTCCTTTTCAGAAGAATAGTGCAGGTTAGTCAGGCAAAGCACTTCATTAGAAAATCCCTTCCAAAATGGCAGATTAAAAATTTCATGGAGAGATGAACTTTTAGCTGAACTGTTGCTTCTGGTTTCATGCCCAGTAAATGTTTTTTTTCTATTTGAATTTCATATTACTATGCCAACCATTAGTACACATGGTTGGAGTCCACCTCCTTCTTTTGCAAAAAGCATCATTTACTGCTGCTATTATGTTTCAATCAAACATAGAAAAACTCACCCACCATCTACAGAGCTGTTTTCTGAGTCCAAACTAGACAATTGCATGTCAACAATATCCAGTAGTGTCTTCTTTTATTTTTATTTTTTTTAATTTCAGACATCTCAAGTACATCTATCCCAGGATACAGACACACTGCCAGATCATAAAAAATGTAATCAACCAAAGACAGAAACAGTAATAAAAACTCCAACATCCTTTTTCTGTACAAAACTAGCTGCTCCCCATTGCATACTCCAAAACCCACTCCTACTCAGACCTACCCAAAAGGTGGGCTTAGCCCTAAGGATGAACAGATTTGACTTATTTCCAAGCAAGGTAAGAAGGGATTTCTAAAATCACAGAGCACTTAAGAAATACTATTTCAACCTCAACTGCTTTTCTTATATACCAAGGATATACCCACTTGCATATCCACACTCGTTTCAGCTGTGGCTTGAAACAGGGCAATAAGACTTTGTTTTCCTAGGAGGCTGTGATGGAGAATAAGCTCCAAATCAAACACTGGAGTCTCTCTGGTACCCTTGGAGTGATGGAGTCTTCCGATCCTTCTTTGGTTCCCCTCCCCCTTGCCCCAGGAAGTGGCTATAATTACATTTGTCTCATGTGGGGGGCTTTCATAAGTGCTCTCAGACAGGAGACCCTGTAAGAGGAGGAAAATTCTCTCATCTATATCTGTGCCACATACTGTAGGAGCAATTTGTAGCAACTTGTCATTTTATTATAGGGATTGGAAATATAGCAGCATAGCAAGTGATCTTCCAGAATGATACGGTATGTATTTATCTAGATTATATACTTGCTTTTCTTAGCTAAAACAAACTCTTTCCACATTTCTAAGACTCTATTTTGGATAATTAGAGTCAAAACTACTGTTTTATTCTGCTCAGCTACATTCATATATTTTTAATTTGATGGAAGAAGCAGAAAAACTCGATTCATCTAGGACCTGGATGCTTAATTGGTGTGGCCTGATATAGAGTCTAGACTGATTCGATTTAGTGCTTTAACTTTGTCTATAAGGAAAAGAATGGCATCATCTGGGTATCCCTCACTTATTTCCCTGTCACTGCAGGACCTTGAGAATTGGTGCACCTCCATCCCTCCTGATCTCTTCCTGTGGCACACAATAGTTAGGTGCTTGAGGGCTGTAATACTTTGGTCTAATTCCAGTTGTTAGGTTTAGTGTGCGGATGGCTGGAGAAGGGGAAACAAGGAAATTTCCAGTTCACTGTTAGGTGGGGGGGAGGGGCTGGATGGGGGAAATGGATTAGACCTGAACTGAGCTGGAAAATTCCACAAAACTTTGGCAAATTGAAAAAGTCAGCAAAAAATGGGTTTCAGGTTGAATGAAATGATTTGTTTCGCCCAAAACGAACCATTGCACTTTTTCCCAGGCACTTTTTAATATGAAAGTAAAACACACACACACACGACTAGATTCACAAAACAGGAACTGGAGGAAGTGTTGGTGCAGTGGTTATGGCACTCACATGGGATGTGGAAGACCGAGGTTCAATTTCCACTTTTGCCTGAGGTAGAAAAGGGATTTGAACTTGGGGCTCTCACATTGCAAGACTGCACCCTGCACAATGGGTTATGGGACATTTTGGTGTAAGTATTTTGCAGCGTCTCCTGTTGAAACTGTTCTACTATTTACAAAAAAATTGAACAGTCACTGGAGCAGAGACTTGAACTGGGTGTCCCACTCCCCAGGTGAGAGCCCCAGTCACCAGGCTATCATCATTCTCACTATCTCAGGCCCAATGACTATTCAAGTATTTTATACAATGTGGAACAGGTTTATAACATAAGAACATAAGAATGGCCATACTGGGTCTAACATATGTTCCATCTAGCCCAGTATTCTGTCTTCTGAAAGTAGGAGGCTCCAGATGCTTCAGAGGGAAATAACAGAACAGGACAATTATCCAGTGATCCATCCCCTATCATCCAGTCCCAGCATCTGGCAGTCAAAGGTTTAGAGACACCTAGAGCATGAAGTTCTGTCCCTGACCATTCAGCAGAAGAAACTCACCCCAGTCTATCCTGTAGCCCAGGGGTTCTGGCCATTGCCTACAATGAGGGAGAGCCATTTCAAATCCCTTCTCCACATCAGACAGGGGGCAAATTCAACCCACATATTCCAGGTGAGTGACATAACCACTGGACTGAGTGTTATAAAGTAAGTGTGCAACACAACCACCACTGTTGTCATGCCAAATTCACAAATAGTTTTGGGTAGACTGAAACTGCACTTTT
This sequence comes from Gopherus flavomarginatus, assembly GCF_025201925.1. Taxonomy (NCBI): domain Eukaryota; kingdom Metazoa; phylum Chordata; order Testudines; family Testudinidae; genus Gopherus; species Gopherus flavomarginatus. Next base: position 101,189,180 of record NC_066624.1, on the reverse strand, counting down.
TTGGTAAATAAACTATTTGTCCAAAAATTTTCAGCCAGATCTATTTAGAACTTCTTATTCTTGTTACTTTATCTACTGGTTTCATATATATTCACATGCAACTAGTGCATCTAAATGTACAATACCTGCTTATCCTTGAATAGCAAAGTTGGATCCTTTTTTAGTGGTTCTAGTTTGGTTCCTAATGCCACTCTACAAATCTCCCATCTCTGAGAAGTACCAAATAATTCAGTCAATTATTAGTAAGTCAATACAAGAAATACATTAGATTCCCCATGTTATCAGCCTCCTTAGGTCACTGCCGCATGGGTTCCCAACTACTGTACCTTGAAAAATTGTTCATCTTGGAGGGTCGAAGGACATGCTCTAGGGCCAAAGGACTCTTCCAGTGTTTGCTCTTTGTGAGACTGCTACCAGCCAGAGGTCTCAGCCTTTCAAGACTGTATTTATTAATCTCGTAATAAAAGGTTAAGTATGCCAATAGGCAACAGTCCAGCAAAATTCTGCAGTTATCCAAAATGCTGTAACACTATTAAATCATCATATTAATATTAATTGTACTAAACTATGAAATTAAAATTAGAAGCTAAACTCACGAGAAATGACCGGACATCTTATTTCCCTTTTTTTATTGCCTGAAATTTTGACACTCGCTTGTGCCATCTTCTCTCCCCTCCCAATAAAAGTACTTAGCAGTACTCAGTCAAGTTAACTAATTACTTATTACTTTATGTTGCATAAGGATCTGATTAAGCACCTGATTAAAAGTGTACTACTGTTAAGTTGAAGTGTATCAACACGGACTAGCTCCAATGTGTTTAAATGTAAATTAAAACTTTCTGAATTAAACACATGGCCTGATGATAAAAAATGGGAAATATACCAAGTGCATCTGCCCAGTCAATGTAACCCTTTCAGCCCGTCAGTTCTGCCATCTAGCCCCCCACTCCTCTAGCTCTCATATCTACCCAGCCTCCCCTCTCCATCAGCTGTGCCCTCCCCCAGCCTCATCTCTGAGCCTACTGTGGATCTTTAGCCCCCTCTCCCAGGCTGGGAGGGGAGCTGCAGTAGGGTCCTCCCTGGAAAGAAGGTACAGGGATTCTTTATCCTCCATGCCCTTCACAGGATGGGTGTTATGGGGGTTGGGGAGTAAAGGGAGCCTCCTTGAGCAGCAAGGCTTTTTTTGTTCCCTCCTGCCTTCCTGTGAGCAGGGGCAGCTCCTCCACTCCTTCCCTGTCCCCTCCTGTGACAACAGGCTAGACTGCTTAAGGGAGAGAGAGAGAGAGGTCTGCTGTTTCCTGAGCAACTCTGATTGGTTGTAGCTTCCCAGGAGCCAGGAGGGAACAGCTGACTCCAGGGGGCCAAATCCCTTGTGGACAGATCTAGCCCATAGCCACTCATTGAAGAAGAGCGCAGTAAATGACATATTTTGGGGACCCTTAAAAATCCAAGGCCCCTGGCTGCAGCCCCTAAGAAACCTGTGTCAATCCAGCCCTGCTCCAATGCATAATACTTGAGTATCCCAGTTAACCTTTTCATGCTCACTTTACCACTGGGACCAACCCAATGTCCACTGAAGTCAATGGAAGTCCATTGACATCAGTGGGGACCAGGCTGTGTTTTAAGGCTCTGCAGCCTTCTGTCTTACATCTCTGATGGATGGAATGTTCCTCCAGTACAGTTAAAGTCTTCTGGAAGATGGCCAGTTAAGCACACTCTCTCATTGTTGTAGAGATGGAAACTAAAAACTTCGGTTCCACTGCTGCCATATCTTGTTCTGGATGTGGACACTGAACCAGCTGTCCAAGTAACAAATGATGGACCTAATTATAAATGTATTTCTTCAATGTTCCACACAAAATGTAAGAATCTAATATTTTGCAGCTGATTTATATCCTTTAGGGGTGGAGTCAGTTTTAAAAGAGTCCATTTGTCTTTGGAACCAAGAAAACACCCCAAAATTTACTCTTCAGGATTTATACAGAGGAGACACACCTCTTTCTCTTTTTAACTGGATGACAGTAGAGAAGGCTTTATATGTGTGAGAGGAGCAGTCTGCATTTCCAGCTAGCAAATGCCTTATGAATATCTCTGATCTGCGAATGTGTGACTGTATCGTGAAAGGGAGCTAACCTTATTCCTTTGTATGAAACAATACATTTGAATGGAATTTTATACAAATCTTGCAGCAATTGAGATATTTTACTTAATGAGAGATTCCATGACTATCAGCCTGGTTTTTGCTTGAGTCCCTCAACCATGACAATATAATTAAAAGTTGTGAATGAGCTATCAAGTGCCATATACAAAGATGAATTGACAGGAGTCATTTTTACTACTCAAAAGCCTTCAGCTTCATATATCATAATATCCTGTTAAACAAGCTCACTGACACAGGCTTGAATGCTAAAGCAGTAGCTTGGTATAAACCCCATTGCACCCTTCAAATAGGCATTTGTGTTTCTTGCTAATCACTAGGACTATGTACATTGCTACAATTAAATTTTGTATCCTTAATTATCTCATTTCTTTATTAAATATTCACTAAAGATTGGGGGGCAAAGCTTGCAGTGCTCTTGTATACCAGTGTTCCAGTATTTAGCCTCAACTGTTTTATTTGCAATGTTTTATTGTCGTGATGAGATGTTTTGCTTGTCTGTGTATAAGTTTAATACTGCAGTTGAGTATAGTTGGTGATGATCAAAATAGCTATCATCAACTCATATCTTAGTTTGGTGTTGTAATCTCATCAAGGCAGGGACCATATGTTTGTTATGTGTATTGTGCTAGACACTGAACAAAATGATACCTAGCTCTTATTTAGTACTTTTCAGCTGTAGATCTCATAGCACTTCCCAGTCTAAGATTTTGATCCTCACAACTCTCCTGTGAGGTAAGGAACTATTATAATACCCATTTTACAAAGGGGGAATTGAGGCACAGAGAGGGCTAAGTGATTTGCCCAGGATTATACAGGAAGTCCATGGCAAAGCAAGGAATTGAACCTGGATCTCCCAATTTCTAAGCTAATATCTTAAACACTGGACTATAAATGGGGCACTTAGGCATGACTGGGCCCCCTAGGCATTACCACAAGGCAAATATTTATTATTATATTTGAGCAACCCAGTTAACACATCTAGGTGTTTCAAATAAAATGAAATCTTAGAGGCAATGAATGCTCAGATTGGCATTTTTAAAAAAAAGGTCTTATTCTCTGAGGTGGATAAGATGTAAACCATCACCCTAAAACACTGATTATGGTGAAAAAAATATGTGGAAAAGCAGTTATAAACCCAGCTTCATTTTGGGGTAGTATTATACTGCACTTGTTGGGTTAATAATAGATCTGATTCCACCACGAGGGAATTTGCTTCTATCCCTGGGCTCCTCTGCAGAAAATGTGAACTTAATCCCTAGAAGAAACGCACTCCTTTAGAAGAACAATTGAATGACAGCAATTTTGATCAGACAGTGTGGAATTCACCCCAGCTTAAAGGGCCAATGCAAGGATTATACACTGCTTAAGCTCTATTTTGAGTGGGTTAAGTGGGACAAAGCGGTGAACAGACTTTTTTCTGGCTCTCCACATGGGTAAATTTGACCTAAAGTGTCTATCCAAATAGGTTCTCCTTTCTCCATATTCATGTTATTCTTGCATCTTTGCTAATCTGGTCAGTTTATCTATACTGTGCAACAAGAAGCTGTTATTTCTATCAGTGCTGCAGAGCCTATGTTGCAAGAAGGAGAAAACAGGGAGAAAACTGGAGAAGAAGTTCTTACTGCAGAATCAAGATAGATCACAAAGAAATCTGAAAACAGATCACTGCAGCCCAGTGAGTAAATCACTCCATGGCTGCAGAATTTAGCACAGGCTTTAGGAAGATCTCATGTGCCGACACTAAGCATTGCTGTCCATGTTAGTCATCCGTGGGAGTTAGAAAGCCAGAGAGATTGTAAGTTGCCTGCCTATTTCCAGCACATTACCTAAAAGTTTTGAATTAATTACAACAGAATCCCATGCCTTTTATCCATGAGAACACTACCGGCACAGCATGATTTTCAGATATCAGGCTGAGCTTCCAAATTAGAAAAATCTTGTCTGGTGTTGTTAAACAGCACAAATTTGATATTGAAGTTCTAGCTGAGAATAAGATAAGATTCACCTCAGAGTCACTGTCTGGCTATGCTAGAAGGAGGACAGAAGGCACTGGATGTAGTTTAATTAGGCCGCAACTTTATTTCTAAATGCCTGGTAATACCAGGAGATAACACTGTACAGTGCTAGAATTCCATCATCATTTAAATACACCCGAGGGGACCGCTGTCAGCCATTCTCCTTTACCCACCCTGGTCTGCAGTCAACCTGCTGCTGGGACGTCCCCTACCCCTCAAACGAGTGTTAAAGGGGGTCTATAAGGGAGGAGGGGTTGAGTCCCTTCTGTATAGTAATAGGAGCCCCAATCCCCCATTACTGCTCCTTTAAAGAATACATCCTTTAAATCCTTTACCAATCCGTGTTATCTGATCACCATATTCCTTCCCTACAGGATACCTGCTCTGTACATCAGCCCCATAATGCCTTGCAACATCATAACCTAACCCTCATTTCATTTTTTGCCCAAACTAAGCCCCCAGCCCATTCTGAGGAAGGTGAACCCTCCCACACACCTTGCCATGGCCATTCCAGGGCTGAGGGGAAATATTCCTTCCCAGCCCCTAGCATAACGCCCACAGCGGCTCATGACAAAACCTGGTCTTTAACTATTTCCATGGGTGGGAGGATGAGTGTTGCTCCACCTGGTCCAGGTGAAAATGGGCTTTTCCTGCACTGGCGTGAACACAAACAGTCACCATTGCCCTTCTGGTCATGTGGGGGGCAGATGGATTAGCGACTTCATACTGATCTGGTATGAAGCAGCCACAGTAAGTCACGCTCTGGCTCTCTTGCCCTTTTAGGGGCCACACACCTTTTCCAACAAGCCAGACAATGCCTCCTACCCCTTAGCGTGTGGTGAAGTCACCCTAATATCAACTCTTTCAAGGACAACTGAATTTTAAGTGATAGAGTAAAAGTGTATACTTGTTTTTGGTTTTACTTGTTAAATGTATAACATTAAAAATGTTTATATAGCTAACACATACAGGACCAAATTTGCAATAGTGGTGTGCAAAGGAGGTACTATTTACATGCACACACTCGTGAAGTCCGTAAATAGAACGCACACACGAACATACTCAAATTTTTTATTTACTTATGTACATTAGGCATTGCGTGTGCACCCTCACTTCTGTACCATTAAAGATTCTGGCTGCAGCAAGCAGCATTCATTTGCACATACTTTTAGAAAAGGATACTGCACGTCATTTTACAACCCACAACTCCAAATATTTTTGTTAGGGCTCACCCGTTTCCACTTCCAATGCGAGAAAGAGGTGAAGGTGATAACTTTGTTAAGCTGTTCCTGAAGCCCATCTGTTACCTATGTCACTTTCTCAAATTTCTACCCATCCATCCACATCCAATAATACTGTGATCTTAGTCAGAGCACATCCATAAAAAAAAAAGATTAATCGTTGTTATGCAGCCACTTGATGATAATGGCAAAGTTGACATCTTAAATCACAGCTATTTCCCTACGATAGCCAAGGGTCTAAGAAATACCTTTTAAAATAGAGGCAAGTGTAGATTAGAGAAACTATACAAAAGCAACATTTACCATAAAATGTGATAAAAAAAGTCCTGGGCAAAAGTGTTATAAAAGCAAATCACTACATAAATTAGGCTTTATATATTCATTTAGATATTTTACAAGTTAACAGCTGTAGTCTGATATAAATCATTCTTCTCCATGTAAATGTTAATACTGTCAAGAATTTGCTTATGTCTCTGGGTTAAAAATACAGAATTTTACAACTAGATTTTAATTCTAACTGGGAAATACTCTGTTTTCAAAGGTTTCAGAGTAGCAGCCATGTTAGTCTGTATCCGCAAAAAGAACAGGAGTACTTGTGGCACCTTAGAGACTAACAAATTTGTTTTCAAAGTTGTATAAAAGTGTGTGGTCCTGAAAAATAAGCCCTTCATATACTTAGTGCCAAGTAAGTACAATGTAGTTCATTCACACTCTGTTTAAGCATCTCAACCATAATGTAAAGAAGGAACCTTCAGCAGTGATACTAATAAAAACATACCCTGCACTTGATATAGGTTCATTAAAACAAATAGAGATAGGGCAATTCTGGCCTGATTAATCTGTGCATGCCTGGCACCTGATGACTGAAACAGTACCAAGTATGTGTGCGTTTTAAACTAGGAGCGTCTGTACTGTGTATGAGATCCATCCTGCATTGTGCTGATCATTCTGATCATCCGGCGAAATATATATGCATGCAAGTGGTCCCATTGACTTAAACATCACCACTTGCATGCTTAAGGTTTAGTATGTGATTAAGCGCTTTGCTGGATCACAGCCAGTGTTCCCAGCACAGTGCAGGATTGAACCATATATATGAGCTATTCAGTTTTAAACTGATTCAAGGACATCAGATCTGATCAAAACTCCCACACTCTGTGGTTTTAAAGGATACTTAGTATTGTGTCTTTGCACAATAACAAAAGTGTGATGGATACTTTACAGCCAAAAAAGAAAAAAGTGAGTGGGGGCACCCTAGTAGAGGTGCAAGTGATGAATTGTTATTTCTATGCATACGACTCATTAGTTCTATGATTTTTCAGAAGGGCTGCGGGAGAGTGGAAGGTGCAGTGTTGGTTCTATTCGTTGGAGTCAGGCACCCTGCTCATTAAAACAAACTGTCATTGGAGTTGTGCCCACTTACCGCAAGACGCTATTTGCTTCATTGATTGTAAGGTGTTTGCCATTGATTAAATAATATGTGAAGCCTGGCAGGGTTTCTGAATAAGCACTGGATGAGCTTAGATAACCCACTGAACTTGTAAGACTGCAGTTTGATTTCTGGACCCACCAATCTAGCCAGTAATTGCAATCATACCAATATACTAAAATTAAAAAAAAAACACCTTGCCTACTGTATGGTACATCAAACAGGTAATAAATTATTGTAAAGCTAGTAGTGGGGGGGAAGAAAAGTCTCAGAAAATCAAAGCAAGATGTTCTGAATCTAGCACAGCTGAATAATTGCTTGCACTAAATAGGTTACCTCCAGTTACATTTTTCGTAAGATAGTTGAAGAAGTACACAAAAATTACACGTCTTAAATTAAAATTAAAGGGACAGTCTGAAAGAACTTATAGCAGTGAGTAAAGATCAGACTGTTTCTTACCCAAAGTAAGGGAGGCAAAGCCTATGCCGTCTCTCCTGAGGAGCTTCCAATGGAAGGTAGATCTTATTTCACAGCCTGCTGCTGTGGGAGAAGCACAGTGGCTGATGAACATGTTACACCCCAGCTTTCTCTTAATGATATTTTTGTCACATGATGATTTATAACTTGGAGTATGGATCAAGTGTTGCTCTGGGTTTGAGGGTGTGTATACCCCTGAATGTGATCCAGCTAATCATAACCATATTATGTGCATTCAGCCACCCAGAAATAGAACACGGCATAGTTAAGGGTTAATTTGGACACAGGCTTTTAGAAGCAAGGTCATATCTAGCTGGCAGTTTCTGTTAATCAGAATGGGAGAAAGGAACAGACCAGTAAATAATTGAGACTAAACATCTTGGCAGTTCAAAAATCTTGAGTCTAGATGCCGCTGATATTACAAAGTTTATTGAAAGTTAGAAAAGTGATGATCCAGTTAACTGAAGGACACACGAGGTTCTTGGGACTTATCCCTGCAGTGAATGTAATATCACTAAACTCCAAGAGCATCAGTAGGAAGGATTTCAGTCACCATAAAAAAAAGTAGCCTCTACTCAAACAGGCCTCTACTCAAGAAACGAATGGTGGGCGGGGGGGGGAGGAAGGAATCTTCCAGAAGAGGTCCTCCCTCCTGATCGCAACCTTGACCTGCTGTTTAATAATAATATTATAATAATTATCTCTTTGATTGGGCTTTTTGTTCATAGATCTCAAAGCACTTTACAGGTGGGTATTATTACCCCCAGTTTACAAGCAGGGAAACCAAAGCACAGAAGTATAAGATGACTTGCCCAAGGACACAGAGCAGGTGAGTGGCAGAGGCTAGAACAGAACCCAGGTCTCCTGACTCCCACTCTAGAGCATTATCCACCAAGTACTGCTTTCCAGTAGCACACTCTTCTGCCATTCTGGAGTCTCCTGAAATTCACACATTGGGTAAATGCACACATAAGGCTATTGGCTTCCTCTTGTGGGTACCAAAAGGCAGAGTACAACTCTGAAGCAGTCACTGGCAAAAACGTTAGGATATAACTTTTTATATTTAATATTATTGAATGATCAAGTCCATGACAGAGCTGGTCATGAACTTTTTAACTACTATTTTTGGTCAGAAAATGCAGATTTGTCAAAACCAAAGCTGTTTATAAAACGCAGTCAGGATCAACATTCTGTCTCAATAAAATATCAGAATTTTTTTTGAAATTGTCATAATTGAACACTGACAAGTTCAAAATAAAAAGTTCCAGTTTTCTGGTTCGAAATTCCTTTTTCTGTCTACATAAAGCTAATTGGACTGAAAAAAAAAAGATTTAAAAAAAACAAGGTCATACGCAAAATGAAACACTTGGATTTACCTGAAAATGAAAAAATAATATTTTTGGTTCATTAATATTTTTGCAATTCTGACTTTTCATACCAGTCTGAGACAGAAAAAAAAAATCAAACTCTTTAAAATGTTTGTGCAACAGACAAACCACTTCTGCCCTTGCTTTAGTCAATCGTTGGATGGCTAGAGCACTTTACATTTAAATTGATCAAAAACTCAAGCCACAAAAGTTTTTTGGGGGAAAACTTTGCCAAACTGCTTGCTCTGATGCAGAAGGAAATGAGATATCTGTGAGACGCTAGCAGATCTGACTGGTGACATCTGAAAGCAGATAGAGACAGTGATTTTCTACCTTGTCTTTCTGAAAGATAGTAATATGTTATCATTTGGCATGCAGAATTTTTGCTTAGGAAGCTTTAAATTCAAAATCTCTGCTTTCCTGAAGTTTTCATCGATGTGTTAATGTTGTTAAACGTTAGTGTACGTTAGTTTATTCCAAATTTCCGAAACACCATTTTAAGGAGAAAGGCTCAGCCCTGGAACTTCAAGACCCAGCTAGGCCATTAAGAGAATCTGAAGACTTTTGACACACCAGGACCAAGTGGTGGCGTGAATCCTAATGAAGTCTGAAGTTTTCACCAAAGTATACTACTCCACAAAAGAACCAACGTCCTAATCCAAAGTCCAGAGAAATCAATGGAAAAAGGCTCCCTCTGACTTCAATGGACTTTAGATCACATTCCAGACTATCCATTCCCAAGAGATTCAAGGGAGACAGAAGCAGAGTGAGGATCCATGAGGATCACACTGTCTGACTGTTCATTAGGTAAGAGTTTATCTGGAGTGGAAAGCAGAAGTGGTATGTGGCTTCCCAATGTCTGTGGTTCTTTAGGCAGTCTCAGGCCACGTCCAGACTAGGAATTAAAATCGATTTTAGATACGCAACTTCAGCTACGGGAATAACGTAGCTGAAGTCGAATTTCTAAATCGAGGTACTCACCAGTCTGGACGGCGCGGCATCGATGTCCGCGGCTCTCCGTGTCGATTCCGGAACTCCGTTCGGATTGATGGAGTTCCGGAATCGATGTAAGCGCGCTCGGGGATCGATACACCGCGTCCAGACTAGACGCGATATATCGATCCCCGAGCAATCGATTTTAACCCGCCGATGCCGCGGGTTAGTCTGGACGAGGGCTCAGACACAAAGGAAGTATGCAGGGAAGACGGACTCCTCTGCTCCATTCATTCCCTTTCTTCTTTTACAGAAACTACAGAATGGACTCTGTAGGGTTTCATTCAGTAAACTCTGAAGATCCACAGGAGATCACTCTCTTCCACTCACAAAGCAGAGGGGACTACAACATGGGACTATACTTTTAGACCCCCATCCTCTGCTGGGATCCTCATAAGTGGACGGTTACACCTATATAGAAGCTCACCAATATTCATGGGTCTTCATGCAGGTGCAGCAGTCCAATCACGTGCTGCCAATTACAGGATAAGAACATTAGATCAGATCAAGAAAATAGTCTCACAAGTGAAAATATACCTTGGATAAATTTGTATTTACCTTTGCTTGAATTTCGGCCTCCATGTAAATTAAATAGAGTTACAAACAGTTAGAAGCCCTTATGTCCCTGGTTAGCTGGGCAGGTTCCTAAATTAAAGGTTACTAGACAACTTGCAGAACCATCACTGCTGGAAAATGGAGAAAGTGAAAAAAAATGCTCCTGAGAAACACTATCACAATTAAATTAACGGGATTTTGAAAGGATCCAAGAAAGTTCCTGCAGCTTCTGCCTCCTTTATAATGTCATGGTTTTAATTTACTTCATTTATATTAATGAATAGTGGATTGCACAACTATTAGCATGATTGAAAATTGCACTAATGCTCAGTAAATCTACCTCTAATTATTATGATTAATGAGAATTTGATCATCTTGGACCAGCTTAACAACCTAGAACACTTGAAACTGAGTAAAAGAGTTGTTTCTTGGTAAATCGGGTCTTCAGTCTTTTTTATTTAATGAAAATCTAAGCAGTCCACTCAACAATATTACCTCCTAATTCACTATAATCATCCATTTACAGATATCTGCATAGGTTATGTCTCCTCCACCTACATATTTACCTGAAATTAATTTACTTCAAAATTGCATTAAACTTAGCCCTATGATTAGCTTAATACCGTAGGAATGTTCCATTCTGTAGTTGGATAACAACTGTAGCCCTGCTGCTTTTTCACCACTTAGCTCCTGAACATGTGCATGGTGCAATTATTTATGTCTTACTCCCAGTTAGATGCATTGGTATTCACTGCCACCCATTTGAAAGAAAAGCTTCTCAATTTGATACATAGTTGCTGGCATCCTGAAACCACCACCTATCACACTGACCAATCTTGTCTCATCACTTCCTTGTATTTCCCCATCTATCAGTCTGCACCGTCTTTTGTCTTAAATTTACTCTGTAAGCTCCTTGAGGCATGGACTGTCTTTTTTAGTCTGTGTTTGTACAGGGCCTAGCAAAATAGGGTCTTGGTCCATGACCAAATGGGGCTTGTAGGCACTACAATAATACAAATAATAAAAATCAACTTCCACACATTTTAAAAGGCCACAATCAACTTCAAATGTAGCTTGTGGGAGTTTTCTTCCCTCCCCCCACATCTGTTTTTAAATCACTTTAAATAGTTTCAGGGACTATACCTGATCTGTGGTTTGTGTGATGGGATGTCCACCCAACACAAAACTGACAGGGGCTAAGGTGGCCAGGTAGGTCAATTAACTCCACAGGCTGCACCTGGAGCAAGAACCAGGGAGCAGGGAGCTAACTGGAAGCAGGTTCAGCTATGCAGGAACAGGAAGGGCTTGTATAAAGTCCAGGAGAGGTGAGCAGTAAAGGGACTGATGGGAAAGGCTGCAAGAAGGCAGGCAGCAGTCAGTCCCTATGAAGAGGGAGGAGGGTTTTGGAGCTAGTACACCCAGAGTGAGAAGGGGAACCAGGTGTGGTAGGAAGCAGTCCAGGGAAGGAGTATTGAGGTCTGAGAAAGGAAAGCCCAGAATTGCTAAGCTGAGGGTTCCTGGAGTGGAATCTGTAGTAGAGGGTGGGCCCGGATTCTGCTATCAGCCACTGAGGGAGTAGCACCATGGGGCAGTGAGAGGGAAGACTGCCTAGGACTTCTAGGGAGAAGGGACTTTGCTACCCCAGAAGGGGGGAACACTGTATTGCCACATGGAGGGCCGAGTCACAAGGAGGATGTTGCAGGTCCTGGAACTAGAGGAGCTGCAGACCAGAGAAAGGGAGAGAGTCGGAGTGAGGGCATTCAAACCATGGACTGGGGTGGCAGCCTCTAGAGATAATCCCCAGGGTGACCCCGGGAGGAGGCACTAGCGCACCAGTGAATGGTGTACCAGTGACAGTTTGACAATCATATTTTTTATAGAATGTTTTTCTCCCATTTCTGTGGGAAAAGACGGGAGAAACACAAACGGGGAAACAAATGAGGGGAGAAGTGAAAGTGTACACAAAATGTGGTCAAAAGCACAAAGGAAACTGGAAACAGAAACAAGTTTATTATGTTATCAAAACCCTTTCAGTTATAGTAATCTTAGGCTTTACTTATAACTACAGCTGGGCAAAAAAAAATTTACAAAAAACTGTTTTTTCTTTTTGTGAAAAATCCATTAGCCACCCAGGTCTACTTATAACAGTAGATACAAAATTTTCAGATGACATGCTTTTTAAATTAACAGTCCCTTTAACTTAAGATGAAGAATTTTTATTAAGTTTACGGACATGTCTGAGCCAACAAGTTCAACTCCAAAATTAGACCCAAAGTTTCAAGAAGCTCAACAGTGTTCAGATCTGGGATTATAGCAGTAGGAAGACAGCTGCCAAGTTGCAGAGAGGCAGACATCCATCCAAAAAGGATTCAACATTTCAATTAGGACACATCACTAGTTAAAATATGAATTTCCCTTCTCCTTACCTTCCTCAAATAAAGTCACCCATCTCTTGAAATTAACGAAGAGTTCTTTAAGAAATATTACAAATATTTGGTGTAAAGGACCAGTTTACAAAGTGATAGAGAGGGCTCTATATAAAACTGATCTGTCCTCATTACTATTTACAATCCACCAGTCGGTGTATCATCACCAATGTTATCAGTAATTACTTAATTTTCCTCAAAACAATTGCTTAAAATATTGAATTGCATTGGGCTGAGTACTGATCCTTTCAGCACTTTACTGATCCCACCTTGTTGAGGAGTTCCCATTAGCAACTACCTTTTGAGATCTATCATGCAGCCAGTGGTAATCCATTTAATATGTTCTATACTGATTTTTAATATTTCAAATAAGACTTTTCTGACACAGTATTAAAATGAATAGCTATGAAGGTTCTATTTTAAAATATAGATCAAAAGTCCAGGAACTGAAAACTACTGACTGAGAAAAAACTTGCTCCTACTTGAAAGTTTCATTTATAAGCTGTAAATTATATACCAGGTTTAAACAAGTTTGAGTACTGTACTTCTCTCACATTTGAGGTAAGAACATTCATTCTTTCGGATGTGTGATTCACAGAAACAGCATAGATTAAAAGAGAAAGTTGGTAGCTAAACAGCAGGGTGGGAAACCTCACAAGTCATCAGTGGGAAACTTTTCTTGAAGTGGAAGAACCAGCCTCAGAATTCTCACATCAGTCAGGGAGTGTCCTGCACATGACTGCCTTAGCCTTTAAGGCTCTGTCACTGATCTGGGGGGCAGTTCTTTACTTAGCATTTGCATATTCACAGAGCCAAGCAATAGTGTTCTTAGTGGTCAAGTGAAGCTCTCTGAGCCCACCGCTGAATTTGGTTAGCGGTCACTCCTCAACAACGTGTATCATTGTTTGATCTGCATCGCCACTGCAGCTTGGACTGTCTTGAAGACCCCAATGGTGCTGGTTGGCTGCATAGAGGCCTTGCCCAGTCTGGAATCAGTTAACAAGGGCCTGCTGATGATGTGGCAGGTTGAATCCAGGCAGGTGGGCAGTAGGGTCTCTGACAAGGAACTGACTGGTGGTTGAGGTTAATTACCAGGCTTCCTGCCACAGGGACTCTGATGACATGTCCTGGCATGACAGCATTGAAAGAGGTGTAGCTGGTGAGCTAAAAAAGGTTGTTGAACAAGGGCAAGCTTGGGTTGGCATGTACCTTCTCAAGCAACTTGCCAGCTGCAATCTCCCTCCTAATGTAAGGAGGAGTAATGTGGCTCAGAATTGGAAGCCATGGAAAATGGGATGGTCAGAGAATTCCTGTGATGATGCGCATTGCTGAGTTGAGTTTAATACCAATAAGTTTGGTGTATGCTGACCAGCTCCATACTGGTTGTACAATACTCTGCTATTGAGTATGAGGTGGCAAGGCCTGAGGTCCTTAGGGTTGGAGCATCCACTCCCTATGAAGAACCTGCCAGTTTGTTGCTATCTTGCTCAGATGGCTTTTGTATATCTGTGTTTGGTAGAGAGTCATGCCTAAGTAAACTGAGTATGCTTCATGCTTCAGCCTCTGGCTATTCATTATGATGTTTAATTTCCTCTTAACGTTGGCATGGTGGGGGTGGAATATGCTAGAGACTGCCTTGCAGGTGGCTAACATGAAGGCACCATGTGTTCCAGTAGTCAGCCAGCTTTGCAATGTCGTCACTCAGGATCTTCTCCAGCTCAGAGAAAGTCGGAGCCTGTAGCCTGCAACAGATGTCATCTGCATAGATAAACTTCCATGACTGGGTTGGTGGCAGGCCATTGATGTATAGATTGAACAAGGTTGGGGCTAGAACAGACCCCTGGGATAACCTGTTCATCTGGGACAGTTAGGCACAAGTGCATTCCAATACAAAGGGGTGTATGAACACTCTTCAAGCTCACTAGCAAAGTTGTGCAAACCTCACCTGTTTTGGTTTGCAAGAGGTTCAGCAAATCTCTGGTGAATTAAGTTTGCAAAAGGCTTAGGCCTCCACCTCTATTGTAAACTGATACATTACAAAGCAGCCATTTAAAGCCTTTTGTTAAATAATTTTACCTTTACTAAGAGTGAGAGTGACTTCCAAGAAGCAATAAAAGTGAAAACAGAAGCACATCATCTCTGGAATTAGACAGGTGCAAGCTTGGACTTTAGTAATTACAATATACCAAATTTTTCCTGTTCCCAAGCACTTACAACTAGTTGAAATGAATCACATATGATGCGGTCTTGTAATTAACTCATGTGTAACAGACTCAGATAATTAACCCTTTCAATGCTGGAGTAGTTCGCTGTGCTGCAGAGTATATCCCAAACATCTCTTACTTTAAGTTATCCTCTGGAGACAAGCAAGAGGCCTCATGGCCTCTACCCAAACATGTTTAATCCTGTTATCTCCTTCTGAATCTTCAGTGAGGGCTTATCCCTTCTCTTTCTCCAGTAGCAGGACTTGGAAAGATTTTTTAGTCATGTTTCTGCCACTTCCGTTGGTTCTTTCACCTTGGGAATAAGGTACCGAGAGTGCCTCAAACTAATAAATTCAAGCTCTTCTGCTGATGGTCTGAAACCATATAAATTTCATCTGGTTTCAGCCTCACGGGGAAATTTTCACACAGCCATGCACATTTAAGATGGCCTTGTAGAACCTAGAGCCGCTTTGCTATGTACTTTTAGCCTTGATTGACCACGCAAGGAAGGTCCCACTCTCAGACGCTGAGGGGACTGAAAACATAATTTGCTACTATTACATATATAAGATAAACATTTGTGAAAGCATCCATGTGTGTAAGATTACTCTAATCTTACAAAATATGTTTGTGCCTGATAGTATATTACACAACATCCTTTCATCTGTCTGCTGACCTTACTGCTGTTATCATAGATTTTCATCAAAGAGTGGAAAGTGTTTTAAATATAGGTATAGCTCTGCCAATAGTAGATTGGGTGATAGTGATCTAGATTTAGGAGTAACATCAATACATCTGCTCCATTAAGTAAGACCATTGCACTAATACAGTGGTTTTCAACCTGTGGCCCACGAACCCCGGGGGGTCCACAGACTATGTCTAATCTTTCCAAAGAGGTCTGCACCTCCATTTGAAATGTTGTAGGGGTCTGTAAATGCAAAAAGGTTGAAAACCATTGCATTAATGACACTGGAAAGGAAGGAGGATTATGCACCACCTTTGGAGTTGCACTGTTTCCACTGATGGCTACTAAAAAGAGTGTGTAAAGGATCAGAATAACTAGGGGCCGCATACTTTGTTTCAGTAGGCCAAGCTTATTACATACACCAGGGGCTCTTTGCATCCATCCATTCCCCACACAAGCTCCTTGTGTGTCACTCTCCTGTCCCTCTCTTTTTCAGGAACTTCCTGCAACTCCTCATGGCCTCCCTGCCACGGTTCTATGTTCCCTCCATTCCCCTTCCTTTGGCTTGACTTTACAGCTACAACCCAGCTCAACTGCTCTCCTCCTCAACCAGCTCCTAAATGCTGGGCTTTCTCCTTTTGTAAATCCTACTCCAGCATACATGTGGCAGGGAAGTGCTAATTAAAAAAAGATTAGCTAGCCCTAGGCATCTTGGCCCTTAAAGGGGCAGGCTATCCCATGACCGCCTGCTCTGTGTGAACCCTCATTCCCCCCATTACTCACATCAGATGCTCTGTCTGGCCCACATTACTAGCTTTCCCTCCTTGCTAGGAGCTCTATGTGTCATCCCCCCTTCCCCATCCCTGGTTCTCCCAATCTCCCCTGGCCAGGGCTTCTGTTTGTCCTATTCCCCTCTTCCCCCATGCTTCTCCATTCCCTCCCTTACCATCATTCTTCTTTCTGGCTGGGTGATAAGTCATTCAGGGTGTCAGCAAGTTAAACTCTATTGGGAGGATAAGCAGAGATGAGATGGGCTGCTATTATGCTGGAAGGCATTAAGGGGTGCTATCAAAGAAGTTTGATCTATAGACAATTGCAAAAGGGCTTCAAGCTGTGACTGTGCTAAAGAACTGGCCGAGGCTTCGTATGTTCCCTGTTTTCACACTTTCAGTTTTCCAATCATCACCAAAATGCATAGGGTTCCGTCCATCACTGTCTAGAACAATTCCTGACATTTAGAATTGACTGATACAGAACACAGAGTTCAGAAGTTATCACATTACAGACAGAGAAACGCCGTTGAGCATAAGGCCTTCACAAGCTTAGCCAATAATCAGGGGAATGTGGTAATGAAAGATTAAGACAAAATATGAGAACCTAGTTTAGATGAGTGTCCTTTGATGAGAATCTCTGTGATACCAGCATCTCCTTGGTGTTTGCTCCTTTAAAAAAATGCACATGTAAGAGAATCCTAATTCTGATATTTGTGGCACCTTGCACAGCAAGAAGTGCTATTTATAAACAAGAAAATATTGTAAAGCCCTTCTCTGTTAGTTGGGTCACTTTTCTGTTTTACTCCTCTGTCTATAATTACAGGGAATTCAGGAAAAATACAGTTTGCTGCAAGGAGACATGAAATAAATTCATGCTGGGTCTTATTTCTGTGTGTGAATAGAAAAAATGCACCTACCTTGTATTTTTGAAACTATCCCTAGGAAATCCCCACTGATTGCACCACAGCTTTTTTAACACAAAGAAGAGATAATGCATGGGGTTCTCTACCAGTAAACTTAAACAACAGAACTCCAAGTATCTGTGGTTTGTACAGTGCACTACGAAAAAAAATGTTTGCTTTCACATCCAGAAGCAAATAATGGCATATTCAAGACACCGATCGCTGCTGCTCACAAAATCTAGGACCAAGGCAAACCCTGAAGAGTTTGTGGTATCTTTGCACTTGAAATGGTTAACCCAAAGATTTCAAAAACGGGTGACTAAAGGATATACTCCTAAATCCATAGTTAGATATCTAAAGAAAGTGACCTGATTTTCAAAAACATTGAGCAATGGAAACTGCTAGGTGGTCAACGGTTTTAAAAATCTGGTCCCTTTATTTAGGTGCCTAAATATGGATTTAAGAGTATATCTTTTAGTTACCAATTTTTAAAAATCTTTGCCTTAATTTAGTGCTGTATTTTTTCAACATTTAAATTCAATCCTTTTCTTTTTACAGCAATACCAACGTTATACAGGTAACATGAATTGGTAGGGGAAGGAACAAACAATTTGAAATATATAAACACAGAGAGTGTTCTACAATCCTACAGACACAACAGATCCATAATCCACAAAGCAGAGATGTCACCACACAAACTATTATCATTAATGCAGGAAGTAGTATTAGATAGGAAGACAGATAAGTGGGCTAACAAAAGTCCTAGGGGAGAATAACCAAGAAATCTAGCCTCCAGGAAATCTAAAAAGAAATGGTGTGATATACATAATGTATTCCTGCCAATTCCCGTGATCTGCACTTTAAAAGACTGGAGATGAGCCTTTTCTATATAGGGGCACACTATTTTGCTAAATACTGCACATCTGCTTTTCATAGACCTTCATCTTTCAAAGGCTTCCCTCAAGAACACAATACTTTCTTGAGAAACCCAATTATGGAAAAAACAGCAAGTGAATGGGCTAGAGTAAAATGAAAAGTAAATCTGGTCCTGAGGCACCTTAGGGCATCATAAAAACAGTGCAAGGAGGGCTGCTTATATAGAGAGATAAGTTAGCAAACTGAATGAAGATGGAGGTTTTCTCCTGTGTGTCGTTAGATGAATGTAGCCATTTTTTTTCTCCCAGGTGGACCTCGGCATATCACATGCAACTTTGTGAACCCTCTGCTGGACTACTGGCATGTATCTGTGGCCCTGATGTGCATTCTTTGGAAATAAATGTAGAATTATTTTATAGAGCATGTGATTTTTCGTTATAAATATTCTGTAAGACATTTATTCTCAGCAAATCACTTTGGACCAAGTCAGCGTAATACTATCTTAAAATTTCTTAAATAAACAAACTATTTTTCCTCCAAAAGAGTTATGATGGCAGGATTCATTATTATTGGTGAATGGCAAAAGAATATTCAGCTAACAAAGCAATTGATCTGGCGGAAGTTCCAGAGAGGCTTTGTTATAGCTGATACAATATACTTTATTAAAAAAAAAATTGTATCCTTGCCAAAAAAAGGATATCAAAGGTTATTTCCTAACGTCTAGTTACAAAGGAATATTTCTGTTTAAATGAAAGGGTAGCTAAAAAGATTCAGCTACACCTTAGTCAAATAGTTAAATAATGTTTGAATTACTTGCCTATATCCAGTTCATATGGGAAACACTTCTCATTTGCTAGCATTAAGTTCTTAATTAACTCTCTAATAGTTCCCAACTCTCAGATCTACCTACTCTGGTAGGAAGAATGCAGCCTATCACCAACAAACACAGCACATTTTGAAAATCTAAACTAGCAACATCAGGAGGTCAAGTAGAGTGTTTAAATATTTTATTCAATTAACTTTCTTCTTCTTGAAAATATTACCTTTGGCTGTATAGTCACTGAAGTTTACCTGTTTTCTGATAGTGGCCAATGCCAGGTGCACCAGAGGGAATGAACAGAATGAGTAATCATGAAATGATCCATCCCATTGCCCATTCCCAGCTTCTGGCAAATAGAGGTTAGGGACATCATCCCTGCCCATCCTGGCTAATAGCCATTGATGGACCTATCCTCCCTGAACTTATCCAGTTCTTTTTTTAACCCGGTTATAGTCTTGACCTTCACAACATCCTCTGCTGAAGAGTTCCATAGGATGACTGTGTGTTGTGTGAAAAAATACTTCATTTTGTTTGTTTTAAATGCCTATTAATTTCATTTGGTGACCCCTAGTTCTTGTGTTATGTTAAGGAGGGAATAACGCTTCTTTATTCACTTTTTCCACGCCTGTAATACATTGCAGTTAACAGGCCCATAAATGGATGAATATTACTTGTTTTTAAGCATACTCACAGCTACCATGTTGAGAAGTTACATTGTAGAACAAGCTGGTCTTACAAAAATGAAGTTTGATCCCTGCTACCAACAAGCCGGAAAATACATTCCAGCCTACCAAACAGTTTAAGAGGAATACCAAGCTAGCCAAGTCTCTGACGTTCTGAGCAGGAATATTTGAGAGTTTAAATGACCTACCACTGACTTGGCTTTTATATTAGGAAATCTGCAATAGCACTACAGCATTGTGTATACACCACAGTGAAAAAATCAGGAGACCAATGTATTTGGCAGAAGTAAAGGAGAGAAGTAATCCTCTAAAATCAAACCCAGATTTCCTGGAAGAAATCCTCATCTACTGATATGGTTAACCAATAAGTAATGAAAGCCTTCAAATACCAACTTTATAGGTCTATTACATATAATACCAATCTAGGAAGAGTACTAAACATGAACATGCATACTGCAGATAGCATACGATAGTGCGCTGAACAAAATTATGAATTCTCTGCAAAAGAAAACCCAACCCAATAAACTGATTTCACATTTGCTATATTCATTGAAGTTCTGTAATAGTTCTAACAGCTATTTCTTGTTCTCCTTGTTATATTTCTTACATCCTTCCAAAACTATAGAAACCTGAGATGCACAACATATTTAAATCATGGTCACACTAGGGCTGTGATATGTAATATGGCAATTACCTTCATAGTGTTAGATATGATTTTTTACTCTCTCTCTCTCTCTCTCTCACACACGCACACAGTCTGATACCTTTATTAGCAAGAATACTGCACTGTTAGCTCATTTTAATGTACTCTATTATCACCCCTTGGTAATATTAGAGACCAGATTATATACTTTGCTGGAAACATTTAACATTGCTATGTATTTGATAAAGAGAACATGGCTGCTGAGCTGGTGATCTTTTGCTATGAAAACATATTGTTCCAAGTCAGCCAGAGCAGAAGGAACAGCACAAGTAATAACATAAATGGACAATGAAGTTGAAATGAACTTTCCAAGAAAGAGACAGACAGGTGACAGTAGCAGGAGTAGTGAGTATCTGACCTCAGAGCTCTATCAATGCCCATCCTCCTGCAATCACAGGAAATTGATTGTTTGGGAAACCCCCACTTGACTCTAACAGATGATCCTGGCTCAGTGTTCTGGAGAAAGCTAGAAAGCAAGTTCCCTATATATCAAACCCTGGAAGGAGTATTTATTTTATTCCCCTTGAATGCTAGTCATAGAATAGAATATCAAGGTTAGAAGGGACCTCAGGAGGTCATCTAGACCAACCCCCTGCTCAAAGCAGGGCCAATCCCCAGACATATTTTTCCCCAGATCCCTAAATGGCCCCCTCAAGGATTGAGCTCACAACCCTGGGTTTAGCAGGCCAATGCTCAAACCACTGAGCTATCCCCTCCCCTCATAATAGAGATATCCTATCTCCTAGAACTGGAAGGGACCTTGCAAGGTAATTGAGTCCAGCCCCTTGCCTTCACTAGCAGGACCAAGTACTGATTTTTGCCTCAGAGACCCTCTCAAGGACTGAACTCACAACCCTGGGTTTAGCAAGCCAATGCTCAAACCACTGAGCTATCCCTCCCCTCTAGTATATATACGTTAGTAATCAGTTGCTGCTGGAAGTTTGGTTCCCCACCATCACCCTAGTTTTACAAGAGCTGGCAACTTTACTGTAACCAAACAAATCCAATACAACTTCTGAATATAGAGCCCAGCTTTTAGATAGATAGATAGATGCTTAAAAACTGATCTACACCACTTGAGGAAGGGAGTGAAGAAATTACATTTGCTTTTTTAGTAAGTCATATTGAAATAGTGTGACACAAAAAGTTCAATACTCAATCTGCAGCTGACCCCTTTTCTTTGCGCCAAAAGTGGAAGATTCTGTGCAAGGACAGCTGGGCTTGCTAGTATTAATATTAAAGGAATAGATGTTTGTTCAGAAAGTTTGAGATAAACCCTGCCTACTTTTCTTATACAAAGATGTGTAAATATAAGGAGCCCTACCCAAGAAATGTGTGTTATTTAGAAGTAAAAACCACAAGATTCAGGAAAAAATTCAAGGAAACAGCATCCAGGTTTATTACTGACGTCTATTTTCACTAATAAAATAGAAGTTTAAAGAGAATAATGAACAATGATTGCCACATTCTGCCTTATATCTGTCCTTGAAAGACATTAGCACTGTCAAGGGAATAAAAGGGAAAGGTATAGTATAATACAGCTATTCGTTACCTTGATCAGTATTTAAAGGAGGAATTGCTATTCTTAGAGAAAGATTATATTCAGATTACTCCTATAAATTTCGTAGAAGAAAAATCATCAAACAGCAATCTTAGACTTTGCTTTTCCGCTAGGCCCTGTAAATTCTCTTCTGCAGTGGCTGGGTTCAACCTGACTAATATTTAATTGCGTGCAGCAAGAAGGATGCTTTCTGAGCACAAAGCTATTCCACACAAGAGCACAGGATGCTAATGCTGTTTGATGCTGGCTTTAGCCTGTAAACTGATCAAAATAACTGCACTATAAAGAGCATAAAATATATGAAAACTCTGTGACAAAGAAAATACGCTCTTGACCTTCTTTGTGATACATGCACTACCATGTAAGTCATGGTGTTACCATTCTGTGCTTCAACCAATTATCTCCTTTAAGCACTCTCATAGATCAGGCAGATTACAGGACTGCGGTCAGAGGTGAGGATTTAGGTGAGCAATGGTTCTACCTTCAATAGCCAAATCATGTGTTCCATTGTGGCTAATAACGTCTGCATTTCATTAATCATTTCAGTAAGTCACCTGTCTGAGTATGCTTGATTAGAAATGAGCTGTGTGTCTGTATGCTGCAGGCTGCTAAAAAGTATCCCAAAAGAGTGCTGTAATGCAAGCAACAACAACAGAGAAGTGCAGATTAACATAGGGCTCAGACTCTGACCTCAGTTTCACAGGTGTAAATCGTAAATAACTGAGAGTCAATGGAATTTCTTGGGATTTACATCAGTGTAAACAAGATCAAAATGTGAACCAACTACTGCATTTTCATACTCTCTACAGTGAGACACGTCCTGATGTTGCTGTCTCCCCCACCCACTTTTTTTTTTTTTTTTTTTAATATTAACACTGGTCATGGTATTAAGCTTCCAGCAAAGCTGTGGGGACGTTCCCCTCTTGTGTGATCTGGACCGGTGATCTGCTAGGTCACTCCAAATCCTTGCTCTGCTGTGAGAACCCCCACTCCTGAGCTGTTCACACAGCCTCTTGCCTGTAAGCTGCTCCTTGGATTGTGCAACCAAACGATACTAGCCAATATCTCCGGTCCCAGAGATAACCCTAAGAACCTCCCTCTTGCAGCGTCCAGTTATGCCCACTGGGTGATGCAAGCTTATATGAGTTCATCAATTTAACAAAGGAATTGATATGCACCAGGCTTGTTATCCCAAGAGGAGTCTCTGACATGCTTCAAACCAAATGCACCACTTCAGGTAGAATAAACAAACAAATGTATTAACTGTAAAGATAGATTTTAAGTGATTATAACTCAAAGCATAACAAGTTAGATTTGGTCAAATGAAATAAAAGCAAAATGCATTCTAAGCTGATCTTAACACTTTCAATGCCCTAACAAACTTAGATGCTTCTCACCACAGGCTGACTGGTTGCTCTTCAGCCAGCTCTACCTTTTGATCAGCGCTTCAGTTGCTTGGTGTGGGTGTCTGTAGATGGAGGTGGAAGAGAGAAGAAGAGAATGGCAAACCTCTCTCCCTTCTATCATGTCCTTTCTTTCCTCTTGGCTTCCCTCCCCTTCATAGTCAAGTGGGCATTACCTCATCGCAGTCCCAAATTGACCAAAGGAAAGGGGGTGACTCACTCAAGAGTCCAACAGATCCTTTGTTGTTGCCTAGGCCAGCGTCCTTTGTTCCTGTGAGGCTGGGCTGGGTTTGTCCCATACATGCCCTGATGAGCTGTGAGCTGCCCCTCTGTTTTGAGTTTTTGCCTGGGCTTGCTTTAAGCCATGAGGATACATTTTCAGCCTCATAACTATATACATGAAATTATAACCTACAACATTACTGTAACAACAATTACTATAACATCACCATAACAATTCCCAGAGCATCATGAGCCTTTAAAGACACCCAACATGACAAACTTTGCATTAGATACCACACAATCATATTATAAGTATGAACATGGGGGTGTTGGGTGTTCCCCCGCGGTACAGAACATCACACTGTGCTTTTTTATTTGCTGTTGTATTTATTGAATATAGCCACATTGAAAATTATATTTTCTAATTAGTCATGTAACTGTCCTAAAATATACCGTGAAGCTATTTTCTCAAGTTTTTTGGTAATGCCTCTACTTGTACCTGTTACTAATCAGAAAGCTTGCTGAACTTGGTACTTGCCTCCTACAAAAGGCACCAATGTCACTGTATGATAGTTATGGCCCTTGTAATGAAACAGTTGGTTCGCCATCATTTTAAAAAACTGTACCTCCCACCTCTGTTCTATATTTAGCTTCTGTCTGCCCAGCGATTCAGAGGTGAGCGTTATTTTAAACAAACGCTCAGGACTACTCTACAATCAGTATAAGTTCCATTATACACTAGACTCATGGCCCTTCAATCTATATTATCTCAGCCATTAGCCTTTTGGTCTGCAGAATAAATCAGATGGATTCTAATCTCAACCTCCCACATCTCATGTCTGGATCACAACTCTCAGACACATGGTCATAGTATAACAGACTTGCAGCCCTATACAGCACAGATCAGTTGAGTCCTGTCTAAATCCTAGGTTCCAAGTTTGCAGGATATAATATGTAAAATGGCTTCTATCAGTTTCCAAACCCTTAGAAATCTACAGAACAAACCATTCTAATTATGCTAATCAGCTGTCTGGTTATCCAGAAAAAATTCTCAGGAAGCTATTTTTCTTTCCCTCTGCTAATCACACACTGATGTAAAGTGAGACTGGCCAAGTTAGTGTGTCAGGACTGCTAAGTCTTTTATATTTTCCTCCTTTGCTCCTTTATTCTTGGACAACATTTTGCTCCAATGTTGTTTTATTTTGTCTATCTAGGTTCATCTATTGCTCCCATTACTGCAGTAATTGAGCACTTTATGCCCCTTACTGCCTAATCATGATCTCCACCTTGATGGGAAAACCCAAGGAGATGTCCCTGCTAATACTGATATGCAATTAACAGACTACAAGGCACTCAACCCATGTGCATCACCTTCTCAGTACTTCATATTCAGCAAACACAAACCCTACTTCTCTCAAACCGTAGACTGTTGCTTAACTTGAGGACTGATTTTGAAAATGTAATTTCTTATTATCAAAAGGGGGGGGAATAAAAATAAAAAAATAATTGGTGAAAATGGAAAACTGCTAAGCTATCTAGGTCCCGAATATCTCTTGTTTCGTAAATCACTTTCCGCTCCCACCCCTTTTTCAGTTAGTTAATTATGACAACTACTAGTTACGCAACATTGCATTTCTAGACATTGTTTTTACAGAATGAATAAATCTACTTCCACATTATCCTTATAGGACAGTAATATAACAAATGGAAAGTAATAAGCACTATAACAAAGGTACACACTAAGTTATTACTTCTAAACCATCCTCAGTATCAATCAAATGAATAAACTGGTCAAACTCATAAGATCCCCAGTACACTTCTGCACCTCAGTAGAAACTGTAAGAAATGTAATTAGGGCGATGAATTTAAAAAAAGACAAATTGCTTCCTCCAGCATTTGTTTCTCAAAATTCAAATGCTATGTTCTATTTTTTAAATCAACAAAAACTGTCACTATGACCTGGGTTATACAGGAGCTCAGACTAGATCATCACAATACTTTCTGGCCATAGAGTCTATGAATGAATGCATCTCTCTTTCTCCAGCATGCCAAAATAGATCGCATACTCACTCTAACGGTAATCCTTAAGCAAAATTCTTAGCTAACCCTAGATATTCTCCTATAATTGACACCATTTCTATTTGCTGCCACACTTTTCATGCATTTGATACATTTTCTGAATTTTTTTTAAACCTTGCACTAAAAAAAAAAAATAAAAAAAAAATCTGCCCAATCTAAGTAAATTTGAGGACTTTCAAGGGCTACGTTCTGCCTATCATGGAAAAAAAATACACAGGAGGTAAAAGCTGTTCTCAAGTTCACTAAGTATTATGTGGTAGTGGTAGTGTGTGTGTGGAGGGGGGGGTGGATATTTCCCTGAGAAATGGACAGGAGGAATAGCTCACCAACATAACAGGAACTGGTTCATTGTGGCTCCTTATTCTTGACCTTATCTTTAAGGCAGCACAATTCCTTCAGGACTTGAATTCCTCCTTATTTCTATCAATCCACCCAGCTTCTTATATGGCACCCAACAACAGGGGATCAGAGTGCCTTATCTCCAAATTGCCAAAGGTTTTTTACAGCATAAGGCAGAAACACACAGAAATCTACACTGGAACTGTTAATTTCCCTGGGTTTTCCACAATGGCATGACTTTCCAGCATAGATACAAAAAGGCTTTCGTAAATTGGGATGAGGGCAGGACACTTGCCATGTTGGATCAGTTTACCTCCCCGCAACAGATTTTGGGCCACTGTTTTCTTCTACATATACCCACTACTCAAGACATAGTGTTCAGATCAGATATCATGGTGTTGTGGGCAGTATCAAAATGGAAATAGATTAGATTAAGATAGTTTGGAATGAATTAGGGTAGAAAAACAGACAGGGATAGATCAAGATAGCCAGATTACACAGATTAAAATAAATTGATAATATGGATAGTATATGACCCCTACTACATTCTCTCCCAAATGAGAATTTATAAATAGGCTTTCTGAGGTTCAGAAATGAGTTTCATTGTTGTAGAAAATTTTAAAATATTACGAATCATTGATGAGTGAAAATGCACACAGTGAAATATCAGGGATATATTGTCAGTTGTTTTATGTGTACAATACAGCATCTTCCTTTCACTTTTGGGAAGAGGGAAGGGAATTTTTTTTAAGAGATCCCAGATAACTCTTATTCTCGAGGCCTCTGTTGAAATATGTATATTTCTGCCATTGGAAGTGTTGTAGTGCTTGTCTATGCAGCTCCACAGTTCAGACTACAGGGATGTGAATTGCAATTAGGGTGACCAGATGTCCCGATTTTATAGGGACAGTCCTGATTGTTGGGTCTTTTTCTTATATAAGCGCCTATTACCCCCGCTCCCATCCCGGTTTTTCACACATGCTGTCTGGTCACCCTAATTGCAATAGACGCTAGCATGCTCTGCTGTAACTCCCAGCGCAGATGCTGCAGGCACAAACTAAAAGGTACCTAGTTCATGTTAATTTAGTGCTGTTCTGGATAGGAACAAACCTCAGAAAGGGGACAAAAAGATCATTTTAAAGCATAGCTAGAACCAGTTTATCTATTCTAATGCAAAGTAGTTTAGTCTTTCCCCCAGAGGGGCTGGGGTTTGGATATTTTAGGGGGTGGACATACTATCTGACAATGGGAAAGAGTGAAAGGCCTGTCAGATGAAAGATAAAGAAAAGGGAGCCTGTTTAAACAAAAAATGAGAACAGAAGAGTTAGTGCATCGCTGAAGTCAAATTAAGCTCAATGAGAGCAGGAGCAAGATACTCGTCACCCTTCCATAATTTCTGCCATTCAATAAATAGCTGCACAAAGCCAAAGAGAGAAGAATCATCACCTTAGTAGATGTAGCAGGGTTTTCTCTAGAAGGATTCTTTTAGGACTTCTTGACCAACAAGTGTAGTTCTTCCACTGGTAACTCACTGACCAAGTCATAGAATTATAGAAGATTAGGGTTGGAAGTGACTGCAGGAGGACATCTAGTCCAATCCGTTGCTCAAAGCAGGATCAACTAAGTCACTTATTTGTAAGATAGAACCATGGATCTGGAGGCCTATTTTTGATGAAATTTTGTCACTAGTTTCTCCACAAACTTTAGACCAGGGGTCGGCAACCTGGGGCATGTGTGCTGATTTTTAGTGGCATGCTGCTGCCAGCTGGGGTCCCGGCTGCCGGCCCTGATCAGCCCACTGCCAGCTTGGATTACAGAACCCCAGACCAGCAGCACGATAAGCTGCTTAACCCGCTGGCGGTCTGGGGTTCCGGCCGCCGGCCCCTTGCCAGCTGGGGTCCCGGCCTGTATGGATGGAACCCGGGCTGGCAGCAGGCTGAGAGGGGCCGGTGGCTGGGACCCTGGCTGGTAGGGGCCAGCGGACAGAACCCCAGACCGGCAGCGGGTTGAGCGATTCATCTCGCTGCCAGTATGGGGTCCTGGCACTGGTCCCACTCAACCTGCGCTGGGGATCCATCTGCTGCCTGCGCTGCCGGTCTGGCATACGAAACCTTTTACTGGCACGTGAAACCTTACATTAATGAAGACTTGGCACACCACTTCCCAAAGGTTGCCGACCCCTGCTTTACACTCTATGGTGGGAGAGCCTTCTATAAAATCATTCATTCTATTTAAATAGTCAAAACTGTATCTAGCTGGATAGGCTCCAAAGGTACTTATTTAAGATTGACAAGTATTAGTAGTCTGGATCTTCCTGTTAGAGTCCAATGACATGGACACTTTTCCAAGAAGGCTTTGAAATAATTCTTTTAAAAAATAATCATTATTCTTCTGAAAGACTATGGAAATTATGCTGTTGTCAACATTTGCCATGAACTGACAGATTTATCTCTTCAAGAGACCTTGCTGGAAATGTATAATGATTTAGGTTGCATAGGATTATAATTAAGCATTCTCCAGAAGGAACCTCAGAAACCCTTTGCAATAAAAACGTCAGGAAAAGGAAGGTTGAAAATACAGAACCTTTTAA
Source organism: Gopherus flavomarginatus (assembly GCF_025201925.1). Lineage (NCBI taxonomy): Eukaryota > Metazoa > Chordata > Testudines > Testudinidae > Gopherus > Gopherus flavomarginatus. Next base: position 101,160,676 of record NC_066624.1, on the reverse strand, counting down.
TCAGAGGTCTAAAAAGCACAAATCTGTCCACAACAAGGCCATCATAAAGTCCCTACAAATTTGTTTTTCAAGAGAGGGCAACACAGATCTTGGAGAAAAAATTCATTCTCTAAATCACAGAGAAAAATAACAAAAGAGAGAGACATTGACCAAAGTGTGATCAGTGCTTTCACTGTTGTATTGAATACTTTAAAATAGTTTACTACAGTGTATTGTGTATTGCATGTAGTGATGCTGAAACGATTCTAAAAAATTATTTGGAGTCTCTTCCTTAGCCATATTTAGAATGCAATGCCCTAGAATGCCCAATTGTTCTTAACTGTGACATAGTTGTCAACATCTCCTCTCACTTATAAAGAGGTGAGAATGAGAATTGATGGTGCTGCATGACGCCCCACACAAATAACACACCATTGTTATTTTTAAATTACCTTGAAACTCAGTCTGAAAAGCAATTCTGATCGCTGAGGGGTAAGCGAGATAGTGAATCAGATGAAATAGAACCTGTAGGAGGATGCAGGAGAAGCAAGCAATCCCTGGATGAACACAATTTTCACGTTTATACAGACCTCAAGGATCCTGTCCCATACTTCAATGCAAGCACGGCCAGTTGGATTTGAAATGCAACTGAAGCATGTGATTCTAGTAATCATCATGCTAAAAGGAGAGGGATGAAGGAGATTTCTGAACTTGGATAACTAGCAAAAAGTAATTCAAAACAGTTTTTATAGTGTCTTCCTGTTATACTGAGCAAAAATAACCCCTATGGTTATCATCAAAAGCTATGAGAAAGCGTACATTGTTTGTACTACCACCCCTGTGCCTAAGGGTGAGCCTATAACAGAAGTTGTTCAGCTATTTGTATGGTTACCATAAGTTTCTTGCAAAAACCAATGCAGAGCAATGTTGGAGGATAAGAAAGAAATGAATGAGAGTGGTAGAGAGACAGTGACACAAAATGTGACAGCTCTTGAGACCACAAGGTCAATGAATACTGCTTGACATACAGAATCCATGAGAACTTTCTTTCATCCTGGAAAATTTATATTTAAAAACCAAGTAATCCTGCATATGATACTGCCTGCCTAATTTTAGTAGCCATTTCTTCCTCTGGGACAGGATCAGTGGTTTGGGCATTGGCCTGCTAAATCCAGGGTTGTGAGTTCAATCCTTGAGGGGGCCATTTAGGGATCCGGGGCAAAAATCTGTCTGGGGATTAGTCCTGCTTTGAGCAGGGGGTTGGACTAGATGACCTCCTCAGGTCCCTTTCAACACTGATATTCTATGAATAATTTAAGATGTTCTTACATTTGGAAGCAGCATTTCTGAAAAAACTCTAGCTATACCTGTGCATCATGCCCTTGTTTGCAAAATCAAGTGTGTTTCTGCACTGTTTGGCTCGCTCCCTTAATTTTTATTTATTCATAATACTTGGATAAAGTATGGCACACTCAACAAGCTGCTGTTAAAACTGAACTACATAATCAGTTATATAGCTCGTAATCCAGAAAATCCATATTTTATTAACAAAGGGCACTTTTCAAGATTATAATCCAGGTTTTTTAAATACTCAAGAGATCAGCTATTAAAATGCCCCACATGTAGGAAGTAATTTAAAGAAGTAGTTGTGAGATTCCTGAAATGTAAATTATTTTGAAATGTTACCAAATGTAAAGTTTTTCCTCTGCATTTATCTTTGCACCTGACAGACAACTGCTACCCTCTGAGATGTTCTCAGTGGGCCAGATTCTGCTTTCAGTTATGCCAGAGTAACTGTGAAGCAATTCCATTAACTTCAGTGTAATTAATCCAGATTCATTCCTCTCTTACCAAAAGCAGAATGTGGCCCATTAGATGTCAACTATCTGCTGTGTTGAATAATAAAATTCTACTAGCTAATGTGTCATTTGAGCCTACGTTATCTTCCAAGCCAACAGTAAGTATTCAAACTGAGCCAAATTCAGCCATGCATTAAACAGATGTAATTCCATCGATACCAACCTCTTACAAACTCAATGTTCCTCAAATGCAGCTGCCCAAAAGAGGCCTGACTAATGGTACTTCTGGGAAAAGAAAACAGTCTCAGATTGGGCCCCAAGAAACAGAGGCACCCAAAATCACTAGTCACTTGTGAAAATCCTGCCCTAGAGCTTTGTGATTCTATAGTATCTACACACTAGCACTGCTGCTTCAATGAGCACAAGTTGTTTGCTTCAGTTTATTTTCTTTTTAAATAAGAAACAAATATTTCAAGCAGAAAAGAACGTGACCCAAAACCCTACAGTCAAACACCGCAGAACTTTGATGGACATTAAGAAAGTAATGTTTTTCTTGTGTGGAATTAGAGATAGTTGATTTTATTTATTTTAAAAGGCAATAAAATTATTTTGAATCATCAAGCTGTCCTTCACTAACCTTAGTAGCTATTGGGAATGGGCAACAGGGGATGGATCACTTGATGATTACCTGTTCTGTTAATTCCCTCTGAAACACCTGGCACTGGCCACTATCAGAAGATAGGATACCGGGCTAGATGGACCTTTGGTCTGACTCCAGTATGGCCGTTCTTATGTTCTTCCTCCGCCTTCTTTACTTTGGTTTTGTCATACCATTTTACTGCATCTGGTCTCAAATTAATTCATAGGCTCTGCCACACTGGAACCAGATCTACCTGTGTGTTTTTACTGTACCTAGTACAATACAGCCCTGAGCTTGCTGGGGCCATTAAGTGCTAGTATAACAAATGACAGTTTATTCAGACCATTGCCAAAAAAGATCAGACTCCTACACTATAAACTGTATATTGAACAGGCTTTCAAACTGTGTATCATGAACCACCGGTAGCGTGCAGAGGGGTGAATAGAGAATGGTCTGGTCACAAGGCCCAGGCTCCTCCTTATTTCCAGCTATTAAAACTTCATAAGGACAGCTAACATTAATTTTGTACCTACAGAGGGATATTATGCACCTATGAATGGAAGGTGAGTGGTGCATGTAATTAGGAACTGGAGAAGAGGTGGTCACAGGGCAAACTTTCTACTAAGAAGCTGTCCATGCTATGAAAAAAATTGAGAACCATATTTATATTAGCAAAAGCCAAACAGAAAGTACTATGCACATCCAAAACAGGATCCTTTGATTTAAGGCAAAAAGTAAGTGATATTGTCGGCATCATGACTGTTATAGGGATAATTATCTTGACTCGCTCTTCACACAGAGAAAAAGTCGATTGATGAGAGTTTTCTCTGAGTACTCACTTCAAGATTTGTCTCAGTAGTATTAATATGGTAGGAGTTCAAAAGGCTATTGTGTTTTTAAAACCTAAAGATTTGAGTTTCTTTGATTTGGTTTGACTCTTGCGGAAATTCAGTTGTACCAAAATTCTATTCCGCAATTGTATACTGTATGCTCTGATGACACAGATGGTGATAAATGTATGCTTGTCAATGCCATGTCTCAAATTTAATTTCAAAGCACACAGCAAATAAATTCTATGAGATGCTTATGCCGCAATCTACTTTGATGTTTAGATACATGGTTGATCTATAATTCCATCTTTCCTGTGTGGATCACTATTGCACAATGTCAAAGCATACACAGGCCTAATGGGGGGGAAAAAACCTCATTTCAATACTACTTTCCAACCAACTCTCAGGAAATAACACCACAATGTTACTTCCTGCAGTAAATCTTCTAGTTGTTACTATCTCAGTCCTGGGATTGAAGGATAAAAAATTTTATGAGGAAAGCCTAATTTAACAAGATGAACCATTAACTGGGAATATAAATTTATATTTTCTATATGTATTATTTGCTAGATAAGTAGAATTTACCAGATTTTTTTTTGTTTTCCTTTAGATGCATCTAAATACAAACAGGAAAAATGTATCTTCTAAGGAGCAAACGTTACTGTTTTCCCCATCTTTGATTTTTAGCTTCTCTTTTTAATTTTCATTAAAGTTTTGCAAATAAGAAAGTACAGGCTACAAAAGAAGAAGTCATATTTAATAGACTACAATAAGTCATAGTTCAATCAATCAGTATTAAATAAATATAGTGTATGATGCCTTTAGGAGAGAGAAAGTGAAAGTTGCACTGGCAGACCTGCTCCTCCTACTAGTTTCTTCATTTCCTTCCATTCACAGCTCTGTGCCATTTTTCATACCATTATGCCTAGAGCCAATCCCCTATTCCAGGGGTCTAAGCAGCCTCATTCAGCTTCTATAAGTTTTTCCTACAAACTCATTTCTTTCAAGTAGGCTTCCAACCATATTGTCCAGCCACATGTTCTTATTATTTGTGGCACATTAGTTCCTAAGGTCACACTCAAGTTCAGAACTCCATTATACCAGGTGCTGTACAAGCATATAGTAAGACACATTCTGCTCTGAAGAGATTACTGTCTAGTAGATAAGGTGGAGGACCATGGGAGAAAGGAAGTATTAATTCAATTTTACAGATGGCGAATTGAGAGAACAGGCAGATAGACTGATTGGCTCAAATTCACAAAGGCATTAAACACATCCCTCTTAAGTCCTAGGTCAGTTCTTTGACCACAAGACCAGCCTTTCCTCTTGCTTCATACACACTGTAATTAGCTCACATTGTAGCAAAAACATGTTGGGAGGATTTTTTTTAAAATGACTCTGGCACTAATAAGACTGGTACCAAAGAAAATCACTCTGCTTTTCTACACTGCATCCTTTACCCACTCCTTTGTCTGTATTATGCCTGTTTAGATTCATGGTAGGAAACTCAGCTTTTTGTATGTGAGTAAAGCTCCATGCACAACAATAAAGCTCTATCAGAATAATAAAAATATTTCCTCCAAATACAGCTCTTGGAAATCACAAACTAACAAGACTGAAGATGCTGCACTTCTCTCTCTTTTTTTTTTTTAAATAAATTAGGCTTATTTTAGTTAACTGAATTTGATTAATAGAGTAATAGATTTGCTAGTAGAACAAATCGAAGAGGTATTTGTGTGAATGTTTCATACTGCACACATACAGCTACCAGCAAGAATCTATAATATTCTTTTACTCCCTGATGTGTCTCAGGATATACAACAGAAAACTTTTTCTGGACACTGTACGAAAAACAATTGCACTATCAATGTATTATTATGCACCATATATAGCATGGAGTTTTACTTAAGTCAGGTTCTAAAATATAACATTTAGAAATAACTTCATTTGGGATTTCTATTTCACAGAAGCCACTCAGAGCAGAAATTAGCTGTTGCCCAACTAACATAAAAGCAGAATTAATAATAGCATGTGGTACCATAAATTGTCATGGAGTGCATTATTATTACTATAGGCAGGGCTGGTAGCACTGTTTATTATGAAGGTGTCCCAACATTTCCGTTATAAGACAAAGTCCTGTGGAAAAAGTAGTACATGATCATGTAATCAAAAACTTTATCATCATGCATACATGCAAGGGGGACGGATTAAGATTGCACAGACCTAAAGTTCCAAAGGTTGACTCTGCAAGCTTAATAATATTCATTTAATGTAGCTGTGTGTGCATAATCTAATATTTATAGTGTGGTCCACTGACTGTGTCCACAGATTTGAACGGAAAAAAGGAGGCTAGACAGACATTCCTTGCACTCATTTCCTTGCACTAAATGCAGAGATTTTGAAGGCTTCTGGGCTAGGTCAGTAGTGAGGAGGCAGTTAATTAGCACATTGAATTAACTGATTGGCACTGAAAGAGGAGGACACGCTGTGGCAAGCTGGGGATGAACCTGATGCTAAGACCTAAAGGGGGATTTACTCTTCCTTGCTGGAGTTTCCTTGGTATGAGCACACTTTGGACACTTGCCTCCACTCATAGCCAACACAAATCTGCATGTAATGAGCCAGATCCTCCCGCTGGTGTTAATCAGCATAGCTCCACCTAAGTCCTTAGAGCTACATCCCTTTATGTTAGCTGAGGATTCAGCCTGTACTCCTTTAATTATAAGTTCTGTTGAGGGAAGCATTGATGTATTTGACTCTTAAAAGGGGTAAGCCATTCTTTGTATATTCAGTAAGTAACAAGCATATTTAAACTACATGTGGCATGCAGAATCCTTTGCTGCCGTGAGCACAGCCTCTCACAAAAACCCAAAAGACACATCATAATAGCACCTTAACTAGAAAGTATAAAACAAAGAAAACTTTAAAATCCAGTTAAGATTTGTTAATGTAATTTACCTCCCATCATTTTTCAGAGCTTTCTCTCTTTCTTTTCGGCTCAAGTCCCACAAAGTATATGGCGGAATGCATTTACGAGGGGCTGTTACCCAATAAAATGATGCTTATTGATGTGGGCACAGCAGCAAAATGAGAACAGACACATGCATGGAATTGAGTGGCAGGCCGCAACTTTTATTAAACTTCAACAGAAAGGAGGGGCACTATCCACCCATCACCCATACTCTCCTATACTAGGCATTTAATTGGTTCCAGTGTGGGGATCCCAGGGCTCTTTATCATATAACCCATAACTGGTGCCTGGGTTACATGGCTCCTTACCATATAACCCACAAACCATGGTAGACTCTCCTCTCTTTGAGTCATAGTGTAACCCACACACCTCCTGGGTGTGGTGTTCTGTCTCATCTAGTGGCACCAAGACCACTTAGAGAGAGACAAAATGAGTCTACTCTACAGCCTTAGCTAACAGGAAGTTGGCTTTTAGCTCATGCGGTAGAGGCTCATGCACTAAGGTCCAGAGGCCCCAGATTTGATCCCACTCATTCTGTCAGTGTTACAGTAGCATCCTCCCCCTCATTGAGGAGGTTGAGTGTGCAGCAGGATGGGGACCTCAGCCCACAAAGGCCACAAGGTCTCACCCTGTCACATGAGCCCAATACCAAAATCCCAGGTCTTTTACCTCTCAGAACCATTCATTTTATTCTCTTAACCACACTGGAAACCTGCTGCAACTTGTGAGAAGTAAACACCACCCTCTCAGTAAAGTACCATGCGTATTCCTACTTAAGCCACTGTGGCCTGCAGGTGCTGCGAGGAAGGCAAAAATCGCCCTCGTCCTCCGCCAACTGGCCCATGGGAGAATACAATATGCCTTCCTGCCCCCTAAAGAGGCGATCAGCTAGTCCCACGGCATCTGTGAGGCCGGGTTTCAATTCTTTGTTCTGGTGGGTAGGGTGAGCTGCTGGAACGGAATGGAAAGAGCTTCCTGGGTGGATCTAAATTCTGGGAGCTGGGGAATGCTGGCCAATCAGCAGCCCTTTCCCCCAAGCTGGCCAATAGGTGCCAGGCATTCCCAGGGGAGGAGCTACCTATTGTCGCCTGGCGAGTGTCTCACTCCCTGGTTACTGGGACTGTCCCCCTTTCACCACTGGCCCCATCAATTTCCCTCACCGATTGATCCAGGTGGGTGACATTTTATTTTGTTTTCTTCACAGACTAGAAACTATTTAAGGCAACTGGTCCAAGGGTGAAACAGTTCTCAGATTTTAACACGGCAGCATTTTCTGAAGCGCTAACATCATATTGAAATATCAATATTTCATATGCAGGGCCGCCGAGAGCGGGTTCAGGCCCCGGTGAAAAAAAATTTTGGGCACCCCAGCAAGAGCGGACCGGCTAAACAGGGCCAACGAAGCTGGGGAAGCCGGGCCCCAGGCCCCCTTCTGGACTGCTGGGCCCCAGTAATTTGTACCGGCTTCTGCCTACTCCCCCCTCATTGGCCCTGTTCATATGTAATACACTGGATAAAAGGATCAGCACTAGAAGCCAGTTCTCCCCACATTCCTGGCTTGTCTAGCAGCTCTGAAGTGGTTAATTTCTGTAGCCTTAGGGCAGCATTAACTCCTGTATTGACAATTTACAGATGTTTTACTCACCTAATTTGTTCCACTATTCACAAAAAGATGCAGTACTTCAGTAACTGCCACATTGCATTTTATCTCTAAGCTACAGAGCTCTCTCTTTTCTAAAAAACAAACTCCACAAATGCACTGATATCACATGTAATTTTGGGTATTAGTTCCAGTCATTTCAGGGAAGACATGCAAATAAGACAAGTGTAACAAATACAACCTTCTGGATTTTTTTTTTATTGTAATAGCTGTTTGAAAGTCATTTATTTATCAACAGCTTTTCCTTTGTAACTTTAATTTATTTTACCTGAACCTACAGTATGTTGGAATTATTTCAGTAAGGCGTGCATGTGCGTGTGTGTGTGTATGTGTTTTGATGTAAGGCCGTAACTGGAGTTTGCCTGATGATTAATGAACTTTGTTACTCAGAAGAGAGTGAGAATTGGTGTGTGTGTCAGGGTGGAACTGAAGTTACTAAATGATGGAATGAATACCTTAAAGGCTTCTGGCCCAAAAAGTTGATTTCTGGACCCAACTAATGATACCTGAAAGAATAAACAACTGGTTTTAAATGAAATTGATTGGTAAGGTGCAAAGGCTCTTCTACAGTCAATGGCATCTTCACCCTTGAGAAGGGAGATCACTCTGGTTTACCCGGAACAGTGAGAATGGTTGAGTCTAATCCCTTTCCCTCAGATACAACATACTGTACAGAGCAATGGGATGTTCATCACAGAATTGCCTTGATGTCCTAGTAGAAATGTTCTTTGGTTTGCCTTTTTATTTATTTTAGATTAAAAGTGCATTTGGGGTCAAATCCTGATTCTACTTAAGTCAGTAGCAGGGGGAACACCCACTGATATCTGTTGGAGAAAGATTTGTCCCTAGGGACTAATCCAAAGCCTACTGAAAACAATGGGAGGAGACTTCAATTGACTGTTGATCAAACATAGGACCTTGATTAAGGAAAGCAGTGAACCACATGCTTAAGTGCTATCCTATGTAGGGATGGACTTGAGCATGTGCTTAATCTTGATTTCAGTGTGCTTAAGCATGTTTAAAGTTAAGCATAAATACTTTGACTCAGTCTTTAACAAGGATAATGAGGAGCTTAGGGATAATAGTAGGATGACAAATGGGAATGAGGATATGGAGGTAGATATTACCACATCCGAGGTAGAAGCCAAACTCGAACAACTTAATGGGACAAAATCGGAGGGCCCAGAAAATCTTCATGCAAGAATAGTAAAGGAACTGGCACATGAAACTGCAAGCTCATTAGCAAGAATTTTTAATGAATTGGTAAACTCAGGGGTTGTACCGTACGACTGGAGAATTGCTAACATAGTTCCTATTTTTAAGAAAGGGAAAAAAGGTGATCTGAGTAACTATAGACCTGTTAGTTTGACATCTGTAGTATGTAAGGTCTTGGAAAAAATTTTGAAGGAGAAAGTAGTTAAGGACATTGAGGTCAATGGTAATTGAGACAAAATACAACATGGTTTTACAAAAGGTAGATCGTGCCAAACGAACCTGATCTCCTTCTTTGAGAAGGTAACAGATTTTTTAGACAAAGGAAACACAGTAGATCTAATTTACCTCAATTTCAGTAAGGCATTTGATACAGTTCCACATGGGGAATTATTATTTAAATTGGAAAAGATGGGAATCAATATGAAAATTGAAAGGTGGATAAGGAACTGGTTAAAGGGGAGACAACAACAGGTCGTACTGAAAGGTGAACTGTCAGGCTGGAAGGAGGTTACTAGTGGAGTTCCTCAGGGATCGGTTCTGGGGCCAATCTTATTTAACCTTTTTATTACTGACCTTGGCACAAAAAGCGGAAATGCACTAATAAAGTTTGCCGATGACACAAAGCTGGGAGGTATTGCTAACACAGAGAAGGACCAGGATATCATACAGGAAGACCTGGATGACCTTGTAAACTGGAGTAATAGTAATAGGGTGAAATTTAATAGTGAAAAGTGCAAGGTCATGCATTTAGGGATTAATAACAAGAATTTTAGATATTAATTGGGGACACATCAGTTGGAAGTAACAGAGGAGGAGGAGGACCTTGGAATATTGTTTGATCACAGAATGACTATGAGCTGCCAATGTGATATGGCCGTTAAAAAAGCTAATGCAGTTTTAGGATGCATCAGACGAGGTATTTCCAGCAAAGATAAGGGGGTGTTAATACCGTTATACAAGGCACTGGTGAGATCTCATCTGGAATACTGTGTGCAGTTCTGGTCTCCCATGTTTAAGAAGGATGAATTCAAACTGGAACAGGTTCAGAGACGGGCTACTAGGATGATCCGAGGAATGGAAAACCTGTCTTATGAAAGGAGACTGAAAGAGCTTGGATTGTTTAGCCTAACCAAAAGAAGGTTGAGGGGGTGATATGATTGCTCTTCATAAATATATCAGAGGGATTAATATTAGGGAGGGAGCAGAATTATTTAAGCTTAGTACCAATGTGGACACAAGAACAAATGGATATAAACTGGACACTAGGAAGTTTAGACGTGAAATTAGACGAAGGTTTCTAACCATTAGAGGAGTGAAGTTCTGGAACAGCCTTCCAAGGGGAGTAGTGGGGGCAAAAGACATATCTGGCTTTAAGACTAAGCTTGATAAGTTTATGGAGGGGATGGTATGATGGGATAGCCTAATTCTGGCAATTAATTGGGCAATTGATCTTTGATTATCAGTAGGTAAGTATGCCCAGTGGTCTGTGATGGGATGTTAGATGGGATGGGATCTGAGTTACTACAGAGAATTCTTTCCTGGGTACTGACTGGTGAGTCTTGCCCACATGCTCAGGGTTTAACTGATAGCCATATTTGGGGTCGGGAAGGAATTTTCCTCCAGGGCAGATTGGCAGAAGCCCTGGAGGTTTTTCACCTTCCTCTGCAGCATGGGGCACAGGTCACTTGCTGGAGGATTCTCTGCATCTTGAGGTCTTCAAACCACAATTTGAGGACTTCAGTAACTCAGACATAGGTTAGGGGTTTGTTATAGAAGTGGATGGGTGAGATTGTGTGGCCTGCATTGTGCAGGAGGTCAGACTAGATGATCTTAAAGTCTATGAGTCTATGTGCTGAAGTGTTTTCCTTAACCAGAGCCTTCGTGAATAAATTTCATTTGGAAAATGTCTTGTATATTGTTGATTGTGTGACTTGTCCATAACAATAAAAAACAGTATGCTTGAATTTCACATGACTGCTCTATATTGTGCATCTGTGCCTGTTTGAATATGGCACGGAATTTTTTATTTTGCTTTCTGCAAATCACAGACCCCTTCCAAAGCTTCCCATAAACAACAGGCTAAATGAAAACATAGCTGGGGCAAGGATCTTTTAGTTTTGCTTTTTATTGAACAGGAAGTTAAATTCTCAAACAAACGGTCAGCACAGCAGCACACAAAGGCAATACATTTTTTTTAGGTAGTCGTCAGTACTAAGTGCAATTCAAACTTTTGAAGTTTAATTACAATTAAAATGTTGGCAGAACAACCTAGTATTCCTACAGTTGTACCACTAGTTAATCTGATAATGGCTTTTCAAATTGGTTCTAACTAGAGATGAGCTGAAGAAGCCCCAAAATTCAAATTCCAGCCTGTGTTTTGAACACTTCAAAAACTGTGGTGGGCACCCTGCGGTCCACATGTGGACCATCAGGGTAATCCACTGGCAGGCCACCAGACAGCTCCCTGCAGCCCACACCACTTCCCGCAGCCAGGAACGGCGAACCGTGGCCACTGGGAGCTGTGAGTGGCCGTGCAAATGTAAACAAACTGTCTGGTGGCCAGTCAGCGGATTACCCTGATGGGCTGCAGGTTGTTCACCACTGCTTCAAAAGTTTTGCAGTGTCAAAGACAGGGTTTTGGCATTTTTTTCCACACCATAAGCATTTACACAGTTCTTGTAGTATTCTGCTTTATGACACTAAATATTAACTTATTAGTATATCCTTGTTTAATTTAGAATTAGGAGAGTCTTGTCAAAAATCACATGACCTTAAAAACCACAGTTGGACACAGCCCTATCATCTGATGGACAGAGTATGATTTGTGGCAGAGCTATTCTGGTGTTCTCTGTAGGTTTGCAGGAAGTTGGGAGGACACGAATGGTACCTGAAAAATCATGGAAGGGTAGGATGGGATTTTTTTTCCCCCTTCATCAGTGTATGTGGATAGGATGTATATTGGGGATAGGAGTTTTGCTGAATAGTTCTTGCATCGATATACCCATATTTTCAGTGTTATTTTTAAAATTACAAATGTTTCATTTCCCCTCTGTTATCCCTTATAAGGACCTGACAACTAGGGAATGATGGTGGGGGGGGGAGAGAAATATATATTATATATAGACACACACACACACGTTTGTGTGTATATATATATGTGTATGTGCGTGCGTGCATATATCCATATATAGATATAGATTAGATACACACATGTATATATATACATATATGTATATCTATATCTATATATCTATATATATCTCAAAAATTTCAGCAAATCAAAATTTTTAAGAAAATGAGGTGGGAAACTCAAAGAAATCCTGGGTTTTTTTTTTTAATTATTTATTTATTTATTTATTTTTGGTTGTTGTTCTAAACAGCTCTAAGTAAGAGGCACCTTCCAAACACATTGGATTGTCTGAAAATCTGGTCTTAAGTGTGATCAAGCACCTTAAAACTTGTCCCTGTACCTTCTAAGTAAACAGTTTACTGCCAAATTGTGGGACAGATTATTCTATGAGAATTCTTAAAACATAAAAGTTACTACTACTATAATTTCCAGGAGAATGAAATAAATCTTCATTTTGTGAAAGTGTGTTACTCATGTTTTTCTTTACATCTAAAAAGAGATCATTAACATTTAAATTAAAAAAACATACTGAGTTCTACGCCTAAGAATGAATAACCCGCAAAGCAGGAAATAGTATCTAGCATCCAGCAAACTGCTCCCAATTATGACATGTCAGATTTGTTATTCAGGCAGTACTGATAAGACTTGGTGCAATATCATGTACCCAGAAGTGACATGATTCACAAGCAGAAAGACACCCAGAGTGCACTTACAACAGTCACTGCTGCAGTTCTGCATGAGGGGAGGGGAGTTGTTGAAATTTCAGCTATCCTCTTACATCAGCAAGCAGAAGACACAATTAACCATAAATGATGGGCCCTCATGTATCACTGTGTTGTTCAAGTGACACTGGTATTATGCAACAGTAGATACACAAAGAACAAAACACGCCCTTTCAGTCTGGAATTCCATTTCATTTCAATTTAAGGAAATCTCTAAAAAGAAAGAACAAAAGTGAAGTCCCCTCGAGAGGGTCTAACTCAAACTCTAGTACAGTCAATGGCAGTCTTTCCATTCACTTCAGTGGGCTTTGGATCAGGCCTAGAGAAAAGCCGTTTTGTTCTCAGACTTACTAATGGATTCTATACAGTAGGGTGACCAGATGTCCTGATTTTATAGGGACAGTCCCATATTTGGGGCTTTTTCTTATATAGGCGCCTATTACCCCCCACACTGTCCCGATTTTTCATACTTACTATCTGGGCACCTTAGTATACAGGGAGCATTCTATGACATTTAAAATGTGCAGTAGACAGACATCACAATTTCATAGCTACATTCACCACTATTAGGACAACATCGTGTTACTTCAGGACCAAGTTTTAGAAAATATAAATAAAGTTCATGTTCCATCATGCGTTTGCCCTTCTTCAGAAAGCTCGGTGCAGACCTGGCATTGAGTGTAGCTCCACAACATTATTACTGGTATTGCAATAGCATCTAGACAAGACACCAACCAAGACTGAGCCCCTATTGTGCTAGTCACTATACAAACACATAGTAAGAGACAATCCTTGCCAAGGATAGCTTATAACCTACACAGACAAGACAGGCAAAGATTTTTTTTTTAAATAAGGGCTACAGAACAGTTCTTGGGTTTTGTGTGTGTGCGCTCCTACCCACAATCTTACACTTACATTGTTACCTCAAAGCACTGTGGACAAGATATGAGTTGTATCCCAAGTGGAACCAGGTTCATAATGACAAGCATTTTATCTTTATGGTTTTCTTAATGCATAAGAACCATATAAACTGATTTTGATTGTAATCAGTCAGTTCATGAAGTTTATGGCTCTTCCTTAAAAGACAACAAAGCCTGCCCACGGCAATCCATTTCCTACTTTCTGACACACTTATGGCAAAGTAAGCCACGGTAGAGAAGTTTCACAAATGTATTGTTAAAACAGATAAACCATCACCACATCATAAATTAAAAGAACTGTCTCAGCCTTCAAACATCAGGTATCTTCCATGACCCAATATAGGGAAAGAAATGTTCCTGGGTCAGGCTGAATTTCCCTTCTTCTCTGTTACTCTCCCACCCCATCTCCCGGTGAAATTAATGTTGGTGAAATGATGACAAGCTGAAGACTGCGTGCTGTTTATTCATGAAAAATGTAGAGTGGAAACAGCAGTGGAAGCCTCTGCCAATCTGCTTTTAAGGAGCTGCTGAAACGGTGAAATAATAATCCAGCCCCTGTACCAACGCAGCCCTAACTCAATTCAATGCCAGTACGCTAGGTCACCAACCAGTGCTGAAATGGATAACCAAGGTAAAAGAAAATAAAAGTAGTTAAGCTCTGGAATCAAATGTTAATTCTGAATTTTTATTTTCTAATTCCTTCCTGTTCAGCGTGCAAACTAAAAATCTTTTTGAATGAAACAATTTAAATAGAACTGCAAAAGTACCATAATATGACTAACACCGTTAATTATTTTTGAATTGATATTGTACCTTTCATCTGAGACTATTATAGGTGTGACAGGGTGCCCCACCCCACACTGGGTTCTCAGGGGTTAATAGAGCCCTAGGGAGACTGCGCAGGAGGCAGCCAATCAGAAAAGGGCTGCGAAGAGCAGCCAACCAGGGCAAGGCAGGCCTACATAAGGGGCTGCAGACCAGAGCAGTCACTCTATTTTTTTCCCCCAGTCACTCCTTGGAGCTTGAGGAGGACTGGCTGCCTTGCAGGCAGCAAGCAGTCTGGATAGAGTAGTGCTCCAGGCAGCGACCTGGGGAGCTAAAGGCAGCTCCTGGAGGGCTGCAAGGACCTGCAGGCTGAGGCCAGGGCAAAGAGGATGCGTGGGCCATGGGGAAGTGGCCCAAGGAAACGTACTGAAGAGATGGAGCAAGCACCACAAGCAACAGCCTTCTACAGGGTCCCTGGGCCGGGACCCAGAGTAGTGGGTGGGCTTGAGTCCTCCCCACACGTCTCGCCACTGAGGAAGTGGGCCAGACAGTTGCCACTGAAGGAAGTGGCTGGACAGCAGACTGTAGGTCCCCCAGAACGGGGAAGCACAGAGTGTGGCACAGCCGGAGGAGTGTGTCCTGAAGAGGATGCCACATGCCTTGGAGTAATATGGATCCTGGAGCAGAAGTGATGGCGACAAGAATCACCAAAAGAGAGGGAGCTGGTGAGCAAAGCTAATCCCCAGGACAGCCAGCAGGTGGCACCCCAGTGGTGAGTGGCACCCAGTCTCACATATGGCTTTAGAAATACTTCTGACATATAACATCAGATACACAGACAGATAAATTGAGGCAAAGAGAGGTTAAGTGACATGCCCAGGGGCCACAGAGTGAGTCAGTGGCAGAGACAAGAATGAACCCAGGAGTCTTGACTACCATGTCCCTTGCTCTAACCGCTAAACAAGACTCCTTCCCTAAAATACAGTAGCTTCAGTTCTTTCACACTCTACAATTAAGGGTATGTCTACACTGCAATTAGATACCGATGCCTGGCCTGGGTCAATTGACTCGGATTCCCGGAGCTTGGGCTAAGGGGCTGTTTAATTGTGGTATAGACACTTGGGCTCAAGCTGGACCCCTGAGTGTCTCAGAGCTCAGGTTCTAGCCTAACATCTACACCGCAATTCAACAGCCCCTTAGCCTGATCCCGCAAGCTCAAGTCAGCTGACCCAGACCAGCTCTGGATGTCTAACTACAGTGTAGATGTACCCTAAGGTACAGCAAGTAGTAGCAAGTCTCAGAACCTGGGTCAATGGATACAGGCTTGTAGGACTTGGGCTACTATGCTAAAAATAGCTGTGTAGACTGTGTGCCTCTTGCTGGAGCTGGGGTTCTGAAGCAGCTCACCCCTGTCACAGGCTTCAGAGTCTAAGCCACAACATCTACCTGCTATTTTTAGCAAAGTACCCTGAACCACTCAAACCTGAGCCTGTCAACCCGGGCTCTGAGATGCACTGCCATGGGCTGCCTAGACATCCTCTTCGACTGATGAGCAAGGTTTCTGGTTTTAATTTTTTTATTATTTGTTCCTAAATGTACTTGAAACACCAAGTGTCACCCCGCAATGAATTACTGTGGCCATGGTGCAGGACTGGGCCCTAAACCTCCAATGAAAGGAATCCCAACATGACGCCATGCTATCATCTTCAATATTTTATTATGTATAAGCCATTGTTTAAACACTTACAACCCTTTGGGAACCTCTGCATGACAAAGACATGCAAAGAACAGGATTTCACTGAGGACATTAGTTTTGCCCAGTGACTATGCTTAATAACAACAAGGTTTTATAAGTAGCAAGTTCTTAACAAAACCAAGCAAAGAACTAGATTACCACAAATCGTTCTGAAAACTAACCGCCGCAGAAATAACGTATTTTGCAGTTAACCGCACAAGTAATTTGACTAAATTTATATCTTTCGGTTGATACAGCAAACACAATTCAGCACCAACGTAATAACTGACTTTTTAAAAAGTCTATTACTAGCAAAACAAACCATATAATTACATATTTATGCTAGTTACTACTAGACAATGGAACACAGGAACAGCATACTAATGCAAATGGAGCACAGGTGGTTAGCCAGATAAGAGCAATGCCCTGTATTATAATAGGGTAACTGTGTCTTACTTTTTAAGATTTTAAGATACCGGCCATTGTGTCTCTTACAAAAGATGAAGTCTCATGTTGAATGAGCCTGTCATTTTCAGTGAATTTCCATATCATGTCAGCAGTGACAATGCAATATAGATGCTCCTGACAGGCACTTTGGTGGAATTGTAGGAGGAAATTTAATCAGCAAGAGGTGAACTGTTTGTATACAGGAACCAAACAACACAGCAAGAGACCCAGAAGTAAGGTTTGCTATAAAATGTGGTTCATTAGTTTTTTCAAGCTGGACTTCAATTTGGAGTGATAAGCTAATTTATATCACATTTGGAATGATAAGCTAGTTTATATCACATTTTCGGGTTGGTTGCCTTACTTGTTGGTTAATTTTAT
The DNA here is from genome assembly GCF_025201925.1 of Gopherus flavomarginatus. Classification (NCBI taxonomy): domain Eukaryota; kingdom Metazoa; phylum Chordata; order Testudines; family Testudinidae; genus Gopherus; species Gopherus flavomarginatus. Next base: position 101,143,482 of record NC_066624.1, on the reverse strand, counting down.
AACAACTTATAATCCAAAATTAGTTTTGATTTCTGAAAGCTAAGACCTCCTGAGTCAAAACTTAGAAGTTCTGTCCACATGAAGATGGATACATGTTCCTCTTTGCTTTGGATTTAAAAATCTATCTAAAAATTAAAAGATAGAAGCTTTGGGGACAGAAGCTTTGGGGACACAAACTTGGTATGTGAAATACAAGAGGTAAGTCATATTTTACAATTATGATGATATATAAAATGGCTAATATGATAACACTTGAGTTTAATAACACAATATACAGATTCATTGTCCCAACAGACTCAATAAATCAGCCAAACACTGTTCAAAATGATTCATCTTTGATATACTCCCTTGCCACCTGAGCTTTGCTGAAGCCACATGCCTGAGTGCATCTGAAAACATCAATTACTCTTGCATGAAATTGAACTTTATGAAGAACAGGAAGTTACTGATGATCTTCAAATTCTGCACTATAATGTAAATGTTTATCTTTCTACTTGGCATAATTTAAACATTTATACACTAGTAATTTAGAATAGTTGAAATAGCTGCACGGTTTACAAACAATGACTGCACGATAAAGTAACATTTTAAACACCACTCTTTTCAAACATATCTTAGCACTGTGATATGCAGTTCTAACACTCCTATTACAGTATTCCTCCCTCAGATTTGTATCTTTACAACAGATGTGCATATTCAAAGAATCAAATGCTAACTTTCCAAAACAGATATTCAAAGGAAAATAAAAACTAACGTAGAATGAGAAGCATAGCCAATGCTGACCTTTTAGCCACTAGAAAATATGAACTGCACAAGTCAGGAAATTACACTAGGAAAAAAATATTGTCTAAAAGCAGTGTTCATCAAGCAAAAAGGGAATACAACTATATAGATTTCTTATTCTTTGAGAAATGATAGTGAACATCTATTGAGAATTCTTAACTAAAATGTGATTTCCTGAAGAAGATTTGACAAGTCTTCTTAAACTTCAATTGCTGGATAGATTCCTTTAGACAAACGCCTCTGAACATAACTCCAGACAGACAATAATTGATAAAATGTAACTAAAGACAGCTTCACACAGATATATAGGAGATGCTTCTACTATGTAAAAAGCCCAAAAAATTATTTCCCATGTGCAAATATTGTTGCAAGGACAAGTCAATATGGCTATATAGGGCCCAATTTTGCATCCATTGAAGTCAAGACTAAGCTCCCGTTGATTTCAGTGCTAAAGGATCATGACCACATTCTACTTCACGTGTGCTTGAAACTCCCAAAATCTACATGCAACTCAATGGCTGTTTAAGGATCACAGAATTTTCTGGACCCATCTAACTAAAAATCACAGCATTGACAGCAACATATTTCATGGATACTCTTCATTTACTATTTAAACTGCTACGGAAAACAGTCGTGGACTGAGAGCTAACATTTAATGGACTGAAAACTAGTTAAGGGGTAGAAAACAAAGAACAGAAGGAAACAGTATGTTTTCAGCATGGAGCGAAGTAGGTGCTCCAAAGACTGATCAGAAGTCAGCGCAGAGAATTGCAAGGACAATGATTGCTGCCATACACACAAAAAAGCTCACTGCTAGAGCAACCTAGGGCTGAGGTAGAGATATATTTTCCAGGGACCGTACACAAATTTTAATGTTTTTCATTCTCACCTGGAATTTTTCTTAAAAGCAAAAGGCAGCTTGTACAGACTGCACGGTATCATATTCACAAGTTGATTTTGACTCATGGTGGCCAAGAAGAGAAAACAGTGCACATGATCCTGTGCAAACATCTAAGAGCAAATAGGGATTTCATTTTGGAAAGCTCATTCAGTGGCACTTTTGCTACTGGCTCCTTGCTTTATGCACCCTTCATCACACTTCTTTTTCTTAAACACAGATTTTGTCCTTTTTGTCTGAATAACTTTTTTGTGTGTGCGTGCACGCTTGGGTGCCCTTAGAGACACAGTAATAATGAGTTTGACATACACACACAAGATGAAATGGTTTTACTGAACAGCAAGGGGGGAAAACATACTTAACTTTCTCCATACCCTTTGACAAAAAGAGAAATTCAGCCAAATCCTCTGGGTAATGGAACTTACTCTTATAATAGAAAGGAACCATGATGGGTAGAACAGATTGAATCTACTGGAAAAAATGGACTCAGTAAAAAGGTCTTGTTAAGATGTGTATGACTGCAGTGAGGCAAAAGTTTAAGAAGTTGGCTTTGGTTCCAAATTTTATCCAAACACTGGCATTTGTGTACTAGATTGGAAACCTCCTACAAACAAACTCCGTCATAAGATTGTATGTATCTGTCTACTTAACAGCATGTCAAAAATACAACAGAAAACCACCTTTCCAGCTACGTAAAAACAAAACAAAACAAAACGGCCATATTGGGTCAAAACCTATGGTCCATCTAGCCCAGTATCCTGTCTTCTGACAGTAGCCGCTGCCAGATGCTTCAGAGGGAATTAACAGAAAAGGGCAATTTTGAGTGAGCCATCCCCTGTCATCTAGTCCCAGCTTCAGGCAGTCGGAGGTTTAGAGACACCAAGAGCACTGGGTAGGGTTTTTATGCAGTTTTACTTACGTTGTTTTATGTCCTGGCTAATAGCCATTGATGGACCTAGTCTCCATGAACTTATCGAATATTTTTTGAATCCTGTTATACTTTTGGCCTTCATAACATCCAGTAAAAATGAGTCCGACAGGTTGGAAACGTGTTGTGGGAAGAAGTACTTCCTTTTGTTTGTTTTAAAACCTGCTGCTTATTAATTTCATGGGTTGACCCTGAGCTCTTGTATTATGTGAAGGGGTAAATAACATTTCCCTACACCATTCATGATTTTCTAGACCTCTGTCATATCCCTCTTTAGTCATTTCTTTTCTAACCTGAACAGTCCCAGTCTTTTCAGTCTCTCCTCACACAGAAGTTGTTCCACACCCCACGTCTAATATATCTTTTTCGAAATGGGGTGACCAGAAATGCACACATGCACCATGGATTTATATAGTGGCAATAAGGTATTTTCTGTCTTACCTTTCCTAATGGTTCCTAGCATTCTATTAGCTTTTTTGACTGCCACTGCACACTGGGCAGATGTTTTCACAGAGCTATTCACAATAAAACCAATATCTCTTTCTCAAGTGGTAGCAGCTAATTTAGACCCCATTATTTTGTATGCATAATTGGGATTATATTTTCCAATGTGCATTAGTTTGCATTTATCATAATTGAATTTCATCTGCCATTTGGTTGCCTGGTCAGATCCCTGTGAGAGCTGTTTGTAATTCTTTGCAGTCAGCTTTGGACTTAGCTATACACTGTATCTGAACAAGAAAGAATGAAGACCAGTGAACATGAAAAATATTGGATGGCAGGGGATACAAAAGAGGCAGACCAATTTTTTTGAAACTCTACTAATTTTAAAGTTTCGGATCCTATTTGGTCCAAACTGGATTGCCCATCATTAACTACAGGTATCCAGTTCAGATTTAATTTCCTGCATAATTGAAATGCAGGGAAATAATCAATATTCATGGGCTTGCTTCACTAGCAACTGTGTTGCTTTTCCTGGGACACTTAATTCCCTGAAAAAAACATAAGCCCCATTCACAGACCACGGCACGCTGAAGACTCTTATTAGCTTGGTTCTGAGGCAGTTTTAGTTACTGAAGACTGGTACAAAATTAAGTGACGAATTAAGTCTGAGCCCAAGTTCATCAACTGTCTTTAAACAAACATCTGTTTCTGAAACCACAGCAAAAGGACATTTCATTTCATTAAAGAAGCATTTTAGAATTATGAAGGTGGTTTTTTTGTTTAATTTAAATTAAAAGGTATCAATTCACATCATCTGGAGCTGACATCAAGCCGCAGAATGAATGATCTAATTCTCCTTGGCTCAATAGCACACTTTAGTCAAAGATAGGCTCTGCTGGACCTTACTCTACGAAGTAATGATAGTACAAGCTGCAAAATTAGGACATAAACAATTTTGTTGAGCTTAATAATGTCTTTTGCTGTCTACATTCCAGAGAAGGCAATAAACAGGAACAAAGTTAAAATGACCTCTTCTCATTACATAAATAAAATAAACAAAAGTAACCTGGGACTACACATGTGCTGTCATGGAGCCTGCTCCAGATTTTAGAGCCAAACAATTTTTCCTCCTTGTTCTGCATCTTGCTTTTGGCTAAATCTACAGGACATGCCTCTTCTACCCCATGCCAGGCCCAGTTAAGGAAGCGGACAACAGAAGGGCTAATCCGATTATTCTCGGTGAACATGCTGCCAGCTCCATGGGTTTCAAGAATAATCACAAGCAGTTGTTATAAAAAAGGTAGGGAGAGCAGCAGGGGTGGTGGGGTTTATTTTAATTTGAATGTAAAAGATGCCAGATTGAAAGGCCTGAAAATTGAGATGCTGTGTTTAGCCATAGAACAGGTACAGAAAGGACAGCAATAAATGGTTTACATTCTACGTCCATACAATGCAAGGCAATATACCAAGATATGTTGCTGATTTTTAAGATGTTTGCTTAGACCTGAAAGGAGATCATCAATACTACTGCAGGTAGGTCAGAGTTTTCATGTATTAATGAATTTTAGACATTACAGACCTAGAATGGAATGCTGAATGTATAATTTTACATGCATCTTTGGTGCGCAAGGACTTTGCAAACAAGTAAGAGACAGGAACTGATCCACAAGAGGTACAAGTGGTATTTTAAAAACAGACAAAACTTGTAAACAATAAGGGCTTGTCTACATCACAAAGTTGCAGCGCTGGTGAGGGGGTTACAGCGCTGCAACTTAGGAGGTGTACACATCTGCAGGGCATCACCAGCGCTGCAACTCCCTGTTTGCAGCACTGGCCGTACTCCCGTTTTGTCTCGGGTGTAGAGGATCCAGCGCTGGTGATCCAGCGCTGGTAATCAAGTGTAGACACTTACCAGCGCTTTTCTTGACCTCCGTGGAATAAGCAGGTATCCCAGCATACCTGAGGAAGATTCTGGTAATCAAGCTGGTCTCCTTCCCCGGTTTGCTCTCGCGTTCCCCGAACCCCCGAGCAAGCAGGTCTCCTTCCCTGCGGTTTGCAGGGTGGTTCGGGGAATGCGAGAGCAAATCGCGGCGAAGATGGTCTCCTTCCCCGGTTTGCTCTCGTGTTCCCCGAACCCTCGAGCAAGCAGGTCTCCTTCCCTGCGGTTTGCTGGGTGGTTCCGGGAACGCGATAGCAAACCGCGGCGAAGCTGGTCTCCTTCCCCGGTTTGCTCTCGCGTTCCCCGAACCCCCGTGCAAGCAGGTCTCCTTCCCTGAGGTTTGCAGGGTGGTTCGGGGAACGCGAGAGCAAACCGCGGCGAAGCTGGTCTCCTTCCTCGGTTTGCTCTCGCGTTCCCCGAACCCCCGAGCAAGCAGGTCTCCTTCCCTGCGGTTTGCAGGGTGGTTCAGGGAACGCGAGAGCAAACCGCGGTGAAGCTGGTCTCCTTTCCCGGTTTGCTCTCGCGTTCCCCGAACCCCCCTTGAAGCCGCCCAACAGCGCTGCAGTGTGGCCACATCTAACACCACTTGCAGCGCTGGTTGCTGTAAGTGTGGCCACTCTGCAGCGCTGGCCCTATACAGCTGTACTAATACAGCTGTAACAACCAGCGCTGCAAAATTGTAGATGTAGACATACCCTAAGACTGTGTGGGCCTCTCCCTGGGCTTGCTGTATGTCCAACTCTCTCTAGGCCTTTCCTCTACTCTCTAGCAACCGGTGCAAAAATTGTCTTCTCTCTTCCTGCAACCCTCCTCCTTGTATTTTAAGGTGCAGCAGAGTCACACTGCCAGTCTATAACCACTAGGTGCCGGATTTCAGGTTCTATGGTTAAATCTCTCTCCTTTCCCACCATTTAAAAAAAATTGTAATATTGCTTTCTTAATGATTCCCAATTTTCCTGATGCTTTTACCAGGTATTTAAGGGTAACTTTTGTCATTTAAAATCCCCTTTGCACATTTCACACTGCCTTTGCTTTGTGTTTATTGAGACCAAGTTACTGTTTAAGCCACAGTATCTGATAAGTATTTGAGATAAAGCTACCTCACGCTTTTGCTCAGGTTCTTGCTGTATGTCAGCATTTCCGATTAGGGCATCATCATGAAATCCTTTCCCTGTTGTTTCTTTTGTCCATACTTCCTGACACTCCCCTCTTAGTTCATTAGTTTAATTTTAAATTCCTATTGAAAGGAATCTGCCATTTTGCAATTTTTACAGCATTTTTTGCTACTTTGTCTGCCACCCTCATTTTTTGCTGTCCCAATATGCTGTGGGATCCATGCTATTTCAATTGTTTACTCCCATCTGCACCAATTCTGTTGTTAGTAACAATATTTCACATTAATTATATCATTTCTGCTATCTGAATTCCTATTTTGGATTGCCAGAAGTCCTGAGAGTGAATCTGACAAGATGACAATGGAGGTAGGTAGCACATCCAGTATCTAGTACAGGGGTGGGCAAACTTTTTGGCCCGAGGGCCACAATGGCATTGCAAAACTGTAGAGGGGGCCGGCTAGGAAAGGCTGTGCCTCCTCAAACAGCCTGGCCCCCGCCCTCTATCTGCCCCCTCCCACTTCCTGACCCCAACTGCCCCCCGCAGAACCCTCGACCCATCCAACCCCCATGCTCCACACCTTCATCTCTAACTGCCCCCCAGGACCACACCCCCTATCCAACACCCCCACTCCCTGTTCCCTGACTGCTCTGACCCCTATCCTAGGGTGACCAGATATCCTGATTTTATAGGGACAGTCCCGATTTTGGGGGCTTTTTCTTATATATGCACCTATTACGTCCCACCCCCATCCTGATTTTTCATACTTGCCCTCTGGTCACCCTACGCTATCCACACCCCCACCCCCGGACAGCCTCCCCCCCACCCAGGATTCCCACACCTATCCAGCCCTCCTGTTCCCCATCCCCTCACCGCCCCCCCCCAGAACGTCCACCTCATCCAACCACCCTCTGCTCCCTGTCCCCTGACTGTCCCCAGGGACGCCCTGCCCCTTAGCCAACCGCCCCTCCCCCTAAACCCTTACCATGTGCTCAGAGCAGCAGGAGCTTGCAGCCATGCTGCCCATGCTGTCCGGCAGGAGAGGCGGGCCAGAGTGCTGGGGGGGCGGGCCAGGAGCTCAGGGGCTGGGCAGGATGGTCCTGCGGGCCACGTAGTTTGCCCACCTCTGATCTAGTACACCACCACAATTATCTCTGCTAGTTTGTCTATCAACAAAATGTGCTAGACTACTGTATTTCTTTATTCCAAATGTCGGGATACAGAATGCTGCCTCCACTCTCCCTATTTTCTCATCTTTAGATCCATCCACAAATATCTGGCAAGGTTTGCCTTGTTTATCACACATATATTGAGTTGCTATTTTTAATACATTTAGTTCTCCTTTCCAATTTTAACGTCATTATATAGTTCCACATTTATATTAGGGAGACGGGTGATTCTCCACCCATAATGCATTTTCCCATGACTGCATATGCTAATATCTTTTAGGTCTTTCTTTTCTCTTAGTTGCTTTGTCTGTACTTCAGTCCTATTAACAAGGCATTTTTGGTCCTGTCCATGTTGTCCACTGAATTGCCAGCATTCTTCATATATTTGTTTAGTGTTCCCAGCTTCCCTGTCTCTTATGACTTCTGCCCAGAAGGTTAAGTCCAAAAATTTCATTCTCAATGCTACAGGCATTTCACCTGCAACTATTAGCATTACATGCAAAAGGGTCATGATGAACACACCACATGCAATGCATAATGGACTTGGATTGAATCTAGCTTCCTCAGATTCATTTTTGATGCTGAATTAAATGCTTGGCATCCATACTTCAATAATTAGTCTTATTATTCCCTTATGAAGCATTACCATTGCTTTCTTACTCATGCTTCAGGTGGTGCCTAACATGCTTTTAAGTAGATTGATTTTACCTTTGAAAATAATGTAGATAAATGTAGTGTGGTCCTTCCATGTTAGCTTGCTATCAAATGTCACCCCCAGGAATTTGTAGCTTTTAACTATAGCTGTATGTTGTTCATATACAGACAATTTACAGTCTTTTCTCATTTTCTTTTAGTGCATATTATTCCTGAGAACTGAAAATGTAAAGCCCCATATTTCCCCATTCTTTAGTTCTCCTAAGTGTTTCATTTACAGTATTTGCTTCTCAGCTATTTCCTGCTTTCTGTCCATATGGCACAGTCACCTGCAAACAAGGAAATGCCTATTCCTGAACTCATCCTTCTTTTGGTGATTATGTATCATTACATTGAATAAGGTAGGGCTGATGACACTCACCGGTGAAGTACAATTTGCAATTATATATATACTAGAATAGGATTTCCCTAATCTGACCTGCATAGTTCCTTTACTTAAGAAATCCTTTATCTATATACTTCTCCTTATATGCCCATGGATGCTATTTTATGCAAAAAGCCCTGTCTCCATAACATATATGCTTTTTGACTATCTAGGAAAACTACTATCCTATATTCATTGTTTCTCATACTTTTGTGCTTCCATCTGTACTCTGACTATATGATTAGCTGTAGTCCTTCCCCTTCTGAACCCACTTTGCCTGTTGTCTGTCAGTCCACTTCTCTCCAGATATGTTGTTAATATTTCAGTCACCATTCTTTTCATGGCTTTATCCATATATGATATAAGGGCAATTGGTCTGTACACATCTTGTATCACAGCTTACTTGGTTTCCACACTGGGGCTACAACAGCATGTTTCCACTCCACTGGTAGTTCACCTTTTCCCCATATACTGTGCTACAGTTTTTAACTCCCTTCATCCAGGTGTTTTAGCAATTTGTTACCATCATTCCCTGATGCAGACTTTTTGCTATTATTTATAGCTTTTTAAAGTTCCTTCATACAGAAGTTTTCATGTAGTACTGTATTCTTTTCCTCCCCCCACCTCTTCCCGTTCTCATGTTTCTCTTTAATTATTTTTCCCCCTCATATGGATTTCTATAATCTGATTTTCACCATTACTAATGTGTGGAATATTTCTACTAGGGTTTCTATTTTTTTCTTCATTATAGCTTTTTAACCCTGGGCTTTCTACAATTAGCCTTGGTACAGAACTGCTACTCCATATTCCATTTATTATCTTAATCTGCATATATATGTCTGATGTTTTCATATATATTTGTGTTCGCCACCATACTTTCTCCAGCTTTCTTTTTTTGACTTTTTAATAGCCCTCTGCACGATTGCCTTGTTTTTTTTACATTTCAATAAGTCCTCATTGTTCATTGTATTTTTTGCTTTCTTATATGCCTTGTTCCTTTCCTTATTTTTTTTTCCATTCCTCAGTCCACCATGGTATACAGTTGCTACCTTAGGGTGACTTGATATCTTAGGTATAGCTAACTTCGCTGCCATCATGAGTCCCTTAGCTATATTGCTACTAACATCCTCAGTGTCATCACTTATACACTGTTCATCAATATTTTCGTTGCATTTGCTTCAAATACTTCTCAGTTTGCTTTTTTAAATATTCCAAGTCATGGGCCTTCCTCCATCCTCAGCAGTACTGTTACCTTAGCATCCTGTAAGTAATGATCACTTCTCATTCCCTCTTGTTTATGGGCTTCCCAGATACATTTGTTTGCTATACCACTTGGCAATTCCGAGGTCTAGACAGGAGAGATTTCTGTTGGCTGTATTAAACCTAGTGGGTGTAACATCATTCAATAGGACTAGATTATTTTCACCAATTAATTTCTCTAGACAGTTGCTGTTCTTATCCTTTTTTCCACTTTCCCATAATCCGTTATGGATTCTTGGGTCTCCTCATATATTATGTCAAGTATCAGAGGGGTAGGCGTGTTAGTCTGGATCTGTAAAAGCAGCAGAGTCCTGTGGCACCTTATAGACTAACAGACGTATTGGAGAATGAGCTTTCGTGGGTGAATACCCACTTCGTCGGATGCATGTGCTGCTCATATATTATATGGGTCTATTGCAACTTCAATTATTTCTGTTAGATCCTGAATTTCCAGTTTTTCACAGGGGTTGTAAACATTATATATTCTCAAAAATGGGGAATTAATTTTCATTGAACTCACCATAGAGTTACACTCTATCTTGTAATTGAGGTGAAGAAACTACAATGAATTAATTTGTTTTCCTCAAGGAACGTAAACACTCCTTCCTACTTCTTTATCTTGCCATAGATGCCATATCCTGGGATTCTGAAATCTAGTTTTCCTATTCACCATGTTTCTTGTACGCAAATGATATCAGGTTTAGTAGCCTTATCAACGATATTAGACAGTTGTTCCTGTCTGTCCATGTGCTATTCAGCTATGTGTACTCCAACCGTAAACAGTCAGTACTATTCTATTTATCCTTCAGTATTTCCTTCATTTTATATATATATATATATTATATATATATATATATATATATATATATATAAATAAAAGCATGGCACTGATCTACCAATAAGCTGCTAAAACATAGGTATTTGGTTGCTCCTTTAATTAGAATTTTCATATTATCTGTTCCCCCAGTCTGTGATATGCAGTTTATTACTTCAGTCATCAAAGCTATTAATGTCTATGGATATGTCTTCTCCTATTTTCCCTGTAACACCCATCATATCCTTTGATTTATTCTGTTGTGTGTTTCTCTCTTTATCCTTACTAAGTTTCCTTTCCTCTTCCCCTTTTGGTCTTAGATGTCTCCTATTAGCTTCCACCTATTTTTAATTTTTGTTTTTTTGTATCTCTTTAGCTTGTTTTGGCGATATACAACCTCCATATGCTGCAAGTGCTTTCCTCTACACTTGAATTCTGTCCCTCTACACAACTGTGATGGAAGAGCTCTCTTCCACATTTACTGCATCTAATTTTTCCTTTACATACATTTGCCACATGTCCAAACCTTTGGCACCTGTTGCACTTCACTGGGGGTGGAGTATATGGTTCTGATCAAAAAATCTGATATCCAGTTATTGTCTCTTCCCCTCTACTATTTCCTTTCATCATCTTCTAGACTGGTTTCTGTATTCTCCTTTGTATCTTCTGTCACCCCTCCATGTATAGTTCAGCCAGATCGGCTGAGCTGCCCTACCAAGCCAGCCTGATTGTAGTCTGGATCCCTCAGCCTCCAGCCGAGACCCTACCAGCCTTGGGCTACCTCCACTGAGCTCTCAGCGAGATTGCCACTTGATCTTCTCCAGTGACCCCCTCCTTTGGCCCTTATTAAGGTGCCTAAAGGACAACTGAGTTCTTGTGGTGATCTGGCCCCAATTGTGAGTTAAGGGTTTGGTATTCTGTGATCCTGGTTCTATATCAGGATTCTCATTATGCTTTTTTATTTTTTTTAAACAAATTTTCCTTGCTTGAGTGTAAAGAACAAACCTTCCTCACTCTGTGCATTATATCCTACCCAATCAGGGAACATGAAAAGATTTATTACAAAAAAACCCAAACAAACCCAACAACATGTGTTAGATATATTTTCTTTTGCCATTATTGAACTGGAATTAACTTGCAAAGGAGAAACAGCCTGTCTGGCTTATTTACCTTCAAATGTTGACCCTCTTTGCAAAGGCCTAGAGACAATCTACTGTTCCATATACCCACTGTCACTCTGACTGCTAAAGATGGTCTCCCAGGGCTGTTCTTCATAGCATTCCAGCCAAACAAAATGCCTCACATTAATATGACATGTTTTGTCACCCAGTGTGTTCTTAATCGCTTTACCATGTACCTGCTGGAATGCAATCTGTCAGTTTGCAACCTCAGATACCTGCAAGCACCATGGTGTTCTCTCATCCTTTGCTCAGGTACTTTAGTTAGGAACAGATACATTAGAGAAAGGGATGATGCATCAGGCACTTGCACTTAGGGAGGAAGGACTTCCTGTAGAAGAGCTACCAGTTACCATCACAAGCGGCTCATCTGAAATCAACTTTGGTCATCACCTATGTCCTAGTTCATATAATCTGCTGTCTGATGAGTGGCGAGCAAGCCCACTCCATACTCACCCTGCAATGCTGACACCAGTCTTGCAGGGCCAGGCTAGGCTCTTTGCTCCAAGCCTTGAGACCTGTCGCATGGGACTGCAGCATTATTCAGGCTTGCTTTGGCTCTGTCATGGTAGAAGGGTGGCTGGGCCAAACTTGAGTGGTGCTGTGACACAGTGATCTCTGTGGCTTCAGTTGAGCTCATGAACCCACACTAAGCAGTTCCTGGGTAGGATTTACATGATGAAAGTATGCATGCCAGGTGAACCAGAGACACCATTCCACCAGGGAAAAGAGGACTTACAATTTAACCTCTCTTTCCCTTGGGTTTCCTCTGAGAATGATTTCATACTACTTTTAAATGCAGTGAGCTGTACTGTGGCTTTTGAAGCCAATTCTGCATGAACAAGGGGGCAGGATTTAAGTGTATCAGATAAATTAAAGCAGGGAGATGGGGCCTAAGGCTATAACTACACTGCGCACTTTACAACAGCGCCGCTACAGCCGCTCCGTTGTAAGGTAAGCAGTGTAGCTGCTCTTTATTGCCGGGAGAGAGCTCTCTCAGCGACAAAATAAAACCACCTCCAAAGAGGGGCAGTAGCTTCATCATCGGGAGTGCGGCTCCTGCCGACGAAGCACTGTCCACACCCGCACTTTTTGTCATTTAAAACTTTTGTTGTTTGGGGGGGGGGGGGTGTTTTTCACACCCCGGAGCAAAAGACATTTTAGTGACAAAAGTGTCACTGTAGACAAAACCTAAGCACATCCAGTGCGCCAGCAACAGTTTCAAGAGGAGGATGTTGGCAGACACTTTGCCCTGAGGGTTGCTGGGCGGAGTGCAGCCCGAGAGCACGAAAATACTTTTTTAAAAGGGTGCAACACGTGCTACTTTAACACATGTGGAAAAGGTGGGAGGGTGGGCTGAATGGAGGCAGAAGAATTCCCAGCACCTTGCACTCAATGAGTGATCACCAGGCGTATTCTGGCTTCCTCCAGCACAGAAGGGAAGTCAGCATTTAGCTCCCAGGTCACATTCCAGCCTGTCACTTGCAGTACTTAACGCCGCTGGCTGGATAACACCTTTAAAAGAATGCTACACCCGTTATCCCCAGTACGATACTGAACTCAATGAGGGAAGCAGCACCTCTCTCCATGTGCAGTCTGACAACTGTATCTGAAACTGAAAATTGTAATTCAGCTCCTTGGTTCTGAGCCTGCTCTGTCTACCTAAATGGTAACAACTTGTGACACTGAAAAAAATACGAGGACCTAAATTTCCATAACTCACTTTCTATTACACTTTACTACCGGCTTAGCAAACTGAAAAACTACAGTGTACTGATTTCCTTGTTTTTTTTTTTTAATTTTTATTTTTTTTGAGTGGTCATGAAATTCAAGCCCTCTTGAATACAATGTGAGTTTTGTCACTGCCTTCAAGGTCAAAATTTCACCGTTCACATTTTAACGAGATGCTTGAGGTTTACACGGTGACATGAGTGTTTGATCTGTCAGCCCAGTTTTAAAGCAGGAAGGATGGAAGCTGGTTTCTAGTTGCTGGCATTTGGCCCTTAGAATTGTCACTTTTCCACAGTACTGAAATACCAATTTAATGGTAATTGTTGTTTCAAATGCAGTTTGCATATGGCAAGAAGCAAATCTTATGTGAATTTCAACATGTTAGAATTGGCAATATATGGGTGGAGCTCTCAGCTCCATGGTGTTCTCTCATCCTCCGGAAAATGCAGATTTGTCTTATTACTGATGTTTAAAATATAAAAATAAACAGAGAGGCCCAAGGCTTCCATTCTTGAATTGTTCTGGAATAGCAGTTAATATTTTCTTGCGTCGGAATTTGCATTCCCAGAGTCTGGAATGTAAATTTCTCCAGAAGGGGCTGAAAAAAAAATCTGGTAAAAATACTCTTCAGCAATAAAATATTTTTAGCATATAACCCTCCCACAATTATTTTTAGTATTACTATTTTACATTTGTGCATCTTCAAGTCCTGTGACATTTTTAATTTTTATCCTATATGGCAATACTATTCAGGCTTAGCAATAAACAAACAAGCAACTTTTCTGATGCCAGAAGCTGAAGATCAATAGCTATTTCACAAAGTTTATGGCATAATTAAAATGTGTAACAGGAATAATTTTCTTTTCAACCCTCAGGCTAAGTCAAGAATTACTGACTAAGACAAAGTTATGTGGAGTAAAGTTTTTATTATGTTTATGGATAATATAAAGGAGTTTATGGCTTTTATATGTAATTTGATGAGTATAGAAACAGTGAAGAGGAAAATTCCTCTGCACGGGCAAAACATCAATTGTAAAAGTCATTTTAGGTAGGTGTGTGGAGGTAGATTTATGCCACTTTCCTTTCATTCATGATCACCTAAACTTTAACTTGGAAGCATGTGAATTTAAGAGAATTAACTTACACATGAGTATTTGCATTCATTTCAGTGGTGCTCATATACTTAGAGCATTGTGAAGTCTTTGCAGGATTGGGCTCAGAGGGACTGTGTGGCTTTTGTTTCAAAACAAATGAAAGGGGATCTTACAACCCACTCCTTCAGTTGCATAAAAGAAACAAAATCACTGAAAGAAAGTGACCAAAATGCACACAAAGACGACAAATATGAATCAGTCTATTTTCATTTGTTTCAGTCTTTGTACATTGGCAACAACTCAAAGGAACTTCAGGCAGTATTTGCTGAGTGTGCCGTAGGGATGCCAACCAATCACTCCAGAAGTAACTGACTCATGGCTGAAGACAGCCACACGTGGGTGTCTAAGAGCAAAGGGGAAACCAGACACCTCGTCCAACAATGGTTGATAAAACATGCATGGTAAGAACAAACAAAATTGCAAATGGGAGTGTAAAATTATTTGATGCATTGTACTTCTGTTCTACTTCTTATCAAGGTGCATGCAAACTACCTGACATAATACACTTTTGGTGTCCAGTGGACACTGCTTGAATGTCTACAGCATTTATTTCTAGTTTATATTCTAGTTCAATTCATAAACAGCTTTATGAAGCAAAAATCAAGCAACATACCTGTAAGAGTTTATATTATTGTGGTCACCACTTTTACAAGACTATATCATAAGTTTGTACAAAGTGTACCCTGTGAAATATCATTTGAAAAGTCATAACATGCTGAGCATCATTATCCTGTTAAAATATGTGTAATGTTATTATGTAAAGTTACAAGATTCTATTCTATGATCGTTACTTAAATATGTTGTAATTCTAGGTAGCAGCCTCAAACCAGTTTTTCAAAGACTCTAGAGACACACTAGCACTGTAGACAAGTCACCTACTTAAGCAGCCATCCTCCAGCAGTTGGGAGAAGGTGTGAAGAAATTTACAGTTCATCACAGGGATGATTCCAACCTCATGTCCACAGTGCACTGCATATCACAGTGACTCAGCAAATGTGCTCATGACATCAACAACTCTCAAAGAACTGAATTATGGGAGTGTGGTCCCAGGCTGAAAGGAGGCACAGCCTGTGACATGTACAATGGTGTATGTTAAGACAAAACCTTTGCTTTTAAGTTCACTTAGCTTGTTAAGTTAGGCATTAGCTTACTTATTACTCTTACTTTCTTTTGTAACCAATCCTGACCTTTATGCATCATCACTTGTAATCAATCAAAATCTATCTTTCTGTAGTTAATAAACTTATTTTATTGTTTTATCTTAACCAGTGTGTTTGGATTAAAGTGGGTGGCAAACTCCATTGGGATCAGTGGCATAGCCAGGTTCCAACATCAGGGGGAGCGAACACATTAAAAAAAACCACCACCTGACATATCAAATTACTAATTACATACTTTTAAATTCGTTGTACATATTTATTTTGTACTTAAAATAAAAACACAAGAATGATATTGTTTTACAAGTACGTGTGTTATTTTGCATTTAAAATATAAAAACAGTTT
This sequence comes from Gopherus flavomarginatus, assembly GCF_025201925.1. Lineage (NCBI taxonomy): Eukaryota > Metazoa > Chordata > Testudines > Testudinidae > Gopherus > Gopherus flavomarginatus. Next base: position 101,127,490 of record NC_066624.1, on the reverse strand, counting down.
TACAGTACGACATCTATTTATATTGCATATAAAATCAAAACAATAAAAACACGTTATTTACTTATTTTATATTTCAAAGATAAGATCAAAACAATATGTTAATCTATGAAGCAACTACAACAGCCTCTTTCATCTAAGCTTCCTTCTAGCAAAGTTATCTATTACTTTATTATAATCTACTTCAGTAGCCAATTGTCTTTCAATGGAGAGCAAAGCTAACCCAGACAATCTATCTTCACCCACTGTAGAGTACAAGTAGGACTTTGTAAGTTTGAGTTGGCTAAAGGATTGTTCCGCAACTGCGCTACTTATTGGCAAGGTTAGAAAAAAGTGGTACAATCTCGGAAGGTTAGGATAAATGGAACACATATATCATTAGTGATCATGAATTTCAGCACATTGTTGATGGTGAGTTTCTCATCGACACTTGACTTTACCCTACCGCTAGTGTTCATTGTCTCTTTGTATATGTCTTTAAATGAAAGAAACTCTTCCACAGTTTCAGGTTGACTGTTGATCACATCTGAGTACACGTCTGCCAAAAATTCTAATTTGTTCACATTATCCACGTTGTCAAAATGCTTTGGATCTAAACCACTAAATTTGGCAGCCACATTTTTAAAATGCTTGAATCTTTTACTTGTGCTATTTATAACAGAATCTAAGGACACTAAATAGGATTCAACTACGAATTTCTCCCGGGCATCAAATATTCCTTCTTCATCCTCTGCAATTGCCTCATGGAATCTTTTTCTCTTACGTATTCTGTGCTGCTTATATTCCATAGTAATATCATGTTTTCGAGCTAACTCGGTTGCTTCATTCTCAATCTGTTTGAATTCAGATTCAAATTCACTTTGAATGTTTTTCACATCATTTTCAAAAATCTGAATCAAATGAGAAGCTGTTACCAGATCTAGACTACTTTTCTGTAAATATGCGGATACATGGAAAGCCTTCTTTAGCTCTTTACTCCAGAATATAAGAACTACTAAGAATTCGTAAGTATCGAGTGTTGCCAGAATACTCTTTGCCTCAGTGAGCTGTTTAGGAGTACAGTTTTTTTATCTCACCATCCACAATTCTTTGTAGGGCAATTACTAGCACTGGTAAATTTTGCAAGACAGCCTCTACTGCTGACTTTCTAGACGCCCATCTGGTATCACAAAGTTTCTTTAGAGTTAATGAGAAAGATTTGATAAGATTGCAGCGTTCTTCTTTTAGCATTGAAAGATGAGGTAAACTGCCAGAAAAAAAAGTATACAGACTTTCTAGAATTCCAAAAAACAACCGAGTTTGAATACTGGAGCTTAATGCATCAATCAGAATTAAATTAAAATTATGTGCACAGCAGTGCGTAAAGAGTGCATTTGGAGCAATTTCCCATATCCTAGTTTGGAGACCTGATAATTCACTTGACACGGTGCTTGCTTTTGCTCCATCGTAAGACTGACCATAACACACAGTTATTGACAGCCCCAAGTTTTTGATTGCTGAAAGAAGAATGTTGAAAAAATCTTCGGCACTTGCTCCAGGTAATTCGCTGAACGGTATAAATCGTTCCACTGCATCACTGTTTACTATTACATATTGTAAGGATAAAGAAAACTGATCAGTTCTGATATCAACAGTAGAGTCAAGAATTACAGCAAAGTACTTAGCTACTTTGATTTCAACTACTATCTTTGATAGCAGCTCGGCTGATAAGGACTGTATCAGATCATTTCGTATGTCAGGATTGAGATATGTTGCATTTTGATCACTCAGTAATAAATGTTGTTCCAGTAATGTATCATTTTAGCCAATAGCTTAATAAATTCCAAAAATTGCCTTCATTTGTACTTGGGGAAACTAAACCTCGATACTCGCGATGACCGCGGAATGCCAATCCCTGAATTCCGAAAAAGAGAACTGCATCTGTAATACGTTATAAAATCATCCTATTCTTTTTCTCTCTCTCTTTCCTTTTCTTTGCTGGTTAGAAGACCAGCCAAGACTGTTCTATCATTGCACAAAGGAATTTGGTAAGGAAAAGTTCTCTCTCTGCTTTTTTGTGACTTTCACTTTTTTCGTGTTTTTCAATTTTGTGCGTATCTTTAGCAAATTTCTTGCAACCAGTTTTTGGATCACTCCAAGCATCTGACTGGTTTGCAAAAAGCCAACAAGCAAAACATATCATAGTGTTTGCTCTTGGTGAGTAAACCAGCCAGTGCTGGTCAACTGTACGACCACTTTTCACTTGTTTTTGTTTGTACCAAGTTGCACTGAAAGGACGTCCAGCT